>NW_026699533.1:0-183373 GCF_030435755.1 Ochotona princeps
TCCTTGAGAGGTGCTTGGAAGCCTGATGGTGTGTGAAGTTAGTGAGCCAAATGGAGTTGTTCTCCCACAAGAACCACTCGGCTGATCCTTCTTCAATATGCCCTTCACCAACATGCAGTGTTTCCTTGATTGAATTAGCTCTCACACCAATATTTGCGTCTAGAGCCTTTGCATTGAGGGCTATCTGAAAACGGCTGTGGCGCTGAAGTTGCCTGAGAATGTGGAGTTTGTGGCATGTGGAACCCGCATGTGGAGCATTCGTTTGTGTGGGATGCTCTACCTGGTTCATTCCTAGATAATGCACTCAAAGGGCACTAAGCATAGAGTGTGAAAACTGAGTTTCCTTGAGAGCTGCTTGGAAGCCTGATGGTGTGTGAAGTTAGTGAGCCAAATGGAGTTGTTCTCCCACAAGAACCACTCGGCTGATCCTTCTTCAATATGCCCTTCACCAACATGCAGTGTTTCCTTGATTGAATTAGCTCTCACACCAATATTTGCGTCTAGAGCCTTTGCATTGAGGGCTATCGGAAAACGGCTGTGGCGCTGAAGTTGCCTGTGAATGTGGAGTTGGTGGCATGTGAAACCCGCATGTGGAGCATTCTTTTGTGTGGGATGCTCTACCAGGTTCATTCCTTGATAATGCACTCAAAGGGCACTAATCATAGAGTGTGAAAACTGAGTTTCCTTGAGAGCTGCTTGGAAGCCTGATGGTGTGTGAAGTTAGTGAGCCAAATGGAGTTGTTCTCCCACAAGAACCACTTGGCTAATCCTTCTTCAATATGCCCTTCACCAACATGCAGTGTTTCCTTGATTGAATTAGCTCTCACACCAATATTTGCGTCTAGAGCCTTTGCATTGAGGGCTATCTGAAAACGGCTGTGGCGCTGAAGTTGCCTGTGAATGTGGAGTTGGTGGCATGTGAAACCCGCATATGGAGCATTCGTTTGTGTGGGATGCTCAGCAAGCTTCATTTCAGTCCTAGGCACACAAAGGACACTAAGCATAGAGTGTGAAAACTGAGTTTCCTTGAGAGCTGCTTGGAAACCTGATGGTGTGTGAAGTTAGTGAGACAAATGGAGTTGTTCTCCCACAAGAACCACTTGGCTGATCCTTCTTCAATATGCCCTTCACCAACATGCAGTGTTTCCTTGATTGAATTAGCTCTCACACCAATATTTGCATCTAGAGCCTTTGCATTGAGGGCTATCTGAAAACGGCTGTGGCGCTGAAGTTGCCTGTGAATGTGGAGTTGGTGGCATGTGAAACCCGCATGTGGAGCATTCGTTTGTGTGGGATGCTCAGCAAGCTTCATTTCAGTCCTAGGCACACAAAGCGCACTAAGCATAGAGTGTGAAAACTGAGTTTCCTTGAGAGCTGCTTGGAAGCCTGATGGTGTGTGAAGTTAGTGAGGCAAATGGAGTTGTTCTCCCACAAGAACCACTCGGCTGATCCTTCTTCAATATGCCCTTCACCAACATGCAGTGTTTCCTTGATTGAATTAGCTCTCACACCAATATTTGCGTCTAGAGCCTTTGCTTTGAGGGCTATCTGAAAACGGCTGTGGCGCTGAAGTTGCCTGTGAATGTGGAGTTGGTGGCATGTGAAACCCGCATGTGGAGCATTCGTTTGTGTGGGATGCTCACCAAGCTTCATTTCAGTCCTAGGCACACAAAGGGCACTAAGCATAGAGTGTGAAAACTCAGTTTCCTTGAGAGGTGCTTGGAAGCCTGATGGTGTGTGAAGTTAGTGAGCCAAATGGAGTTGTTCTCCCACAAGAACCACTCGGCTGATCCTTCTTCAATATGCCCTTCACCAACATGCAGTGTTTCCTTGATTGAATTAGCTCTCACACCAATATTTGCGTATAGAGCCTTTGCATTGAGTGCTATCAGAAAACGGCTGTGGCGCTGAAGTTGCCTGTGAATGTGGAGTTGGTGGCATGTGAAACCCGCATGTGGAGCATTCGTTTGTGTGGGATGCTCACCAAGCTTCATTTCAGTCCTAGGCACTCAATGGGCACTAAGCATAGAGTGTGAAAACTGAGTTTCCTTGAGAGCTGCTTGGAAGCCTGATGGTGTGTGAAGTTAGTGAGCCAAATGGAGTTGTTCTCCCACAAGAACCACTCGGCTGATCCTTCTTCAATATGCCCTTCACCAACATGCAGTGTTTCCTTGATTGAATTAGCTCTCACACCAATATTTGCGTCTAGAGCCTTTGCATTGAGGGCTATCGGAAAACGGCTGTGGCGCTGAAGTTGCCTGTGAATGTGGAGTTGGTGGCATGTGAAACCCGCATGTGGAGCATTCTTTTGTGTGGGATGCTCTACCAGGTTCATTCCTTGATAATGCACTCAAAGGGCACTAATCATAGAGTGTGAAAACTGAGTTTCCTTGAGAGCTGCTTGGAAGCCTGATGGTGTGTGAAGTTAGTGAGCCAAATGGAGTTGTTCTCCCACAAGAACCACTTGGCTAATCCTTCTTCAATATGCCCTTCACCAACATGCAGTGTTTCCTTGATTGAATTAGCTCTCACACCAATATTTGCGTCTAGAGCCTTTGCATTGAGGGCTATCTGAAAACGGCTGTGGCGCTGAAGTTGCCTGTGAATGTGGAGTTGGTGGCATGTGAAACCCGCATATGGAGCATTCGTTTGTGTGGGATGCTCAGCAAGCTTCATTTCAGTCCTAGGCACACAAAGGACACTAAGCATAGAGTGTGAAAACTGAGTTTCCTTGAGAGCTGCTTGGAAACCTGATGGTGTGTGAAGTTAGTGAGACAAATGGAGTTGTTCTCCCACAAGAACCACTTGGCTGATCCTTCTTCAATATGCCCTTCACCAACATGCAGTGTTTCCTTGATTGAATTAGCTCTCACACCAATATTTGCATCTAGAGCCTTTGCATTGAGGGCTATCTGAAAACGGCTGTGGCGCTGAAGTTGCCTGTGAATGTGGAGTTGGTGGCATGTGAAACCCGCATGTGGAGCATTCGTTTGTGTGGGATGCTCAGCAAGCTTCATTTCAGTCCTAGGCACACAAAGCGCACTAAGCATAGAGTGTGAAAACTGAGTTTCCTTGAGAGCTGCTTGGAAGCCTGATGGTGTGTGAAGTTAGTGAGGCAAATGGAGTTGTTCTCCCACAAGAACCACTCGGCTGATCCTTCTTCAATATGCCCTTCACCAACATGCAGTGTTTCCTTGATTGAATTAGCTCTCACACCAATATTTGCGTCTAGAGCCTTTGCTTTGAGGGCTATCTGAAAACGGCTGTGGCGCTGAAGTTGCCTGTGAATGTGGAGTTGGTGGCATGTGAAACCCGCATGTGGAGCATTCGTTTGTGTGGGATGCTCACCAAGCTTCATTTCAGTCCTAGGCACACAAAGGGCACTAAGCATAGAGTGTGAAAACTCAGTTTCCTTGAGAGGTGCTTGGAAGCCTGATGGTGTGTGAAGTTAGTGAGCCAAATGGAGTTGTTCTCCCACAAGAACCACTCGGCTGATCCTTCTTCAATATGCCCTTCACCAACATGCAGTGTTTCCTTGATTGAATTAGCTCTCACACCAATATTTGCGTATAGAGCCTTTGCATTGAGTGCTATCAGAAAACGGCTGTGGCGCTGAAGTTGCCTGTGAATGTGGAGTTGGTGGCATGTGAAACCCGCATGTGGAGCATTCGTTTGTGTGGGATGCTCACCAAGCTTCATTTCAGTCCTAGGCACTCAATGGGCACTAAGCATAGAGTGTGAAAACTGAGTTTCCTTGAGAGCTGCTTGGAAGCCTGATGGTGTGTGAAGTTAGTGAGCCAAATGGAGTTGTTCTCCCACAAGAACCACTCGGCTGATCCTTCTTCAATATGCCCTTCACCAACATGCAGTGTTTCCTTGATTGAATTAGCTCTCACACCAATATTTGCGTCTAGAGCCGTTGCATTGAGGGCTATCTGAAAATGGCTGTGGCGCTGAAGTTGCCTGTGAATGTGGAGTTGGTGGCATGTGAAACCTGCACGTGGAGCATTCTTTTGTGTGGGATGCTCTACCAGGTTCATTCCTAGATAATGCACTCAAAGGGCACTAAGCATAGAGTGTGAAAACTGAGTTTCCATGAGAGCTGCTTGGAAGCCTGATGGTGTGTGAAGTTAGTGAGCCAAATGGAGTTGTTCTGCCACAAGATCCACTCGGCTGATCCTTCTTCAATATGCCCTTCACCAACATGCAGTGTTTCCTTGATTGAATTAGCTCTCACACCAATATTTGCGTCTAGAGCCTTTGCATTGAGGGCTATCTGAAAACGGCTGTGGCGCTGAAGTTGCCTGTGAATGTGGAGTTGGTGGCATGTGAAACCCGCATGTGGAGCATTCGTTTGTGTGGGATGCTCACCAAGCTTCATTTCAGTCCTAGGCACTCAAAGGGCACTAAGCATAGAGTGTGAAAACTGAGTTTCCTTGAGAGCTGCTTGGAAGCCTGATGGTGTGTGAAGTTAGTGAGGCAAATGGAGTTGTTCTCCCACAAGAACCACTCGGCTGATCCTTCTTCAATATGCCCTTCACCAACATGCAGTGTTTCCTTGATTGAATTAGCTCTCACACCAATATTTGCGTCTAGATCCTTTGCATTGAGGGCTATCTGAAAACGGCTGTGGCGCTGAAGTTGCCTGTGAATGTGGAGTTGGTGGCATGTGAAACCCGCATGTGGAGCATTCGTTTGTGTGGGATGCTCAGCAAGCTTCATTTCAGTCCTAGGCACACAAAGCGCACTAAGAATAGAGTGTGAAAACTGAGTTTCCTTGAGAGCTGCTTGGAAGCCTGATGGTGTGTGAAGTTAGTGAGGCAAATGGAGTTGTTCTCCCACAAGAACCACTCGGCTGATCCTTCTTCAATATGCCCTTCACCAACATGCAGTGTTTCCTTGATTGAATTAGCTCTCACACCAATATTTGCGTCTAGAGCCTTTGCTTTGAGGGCTATCTGAAAACGGCTGTGGCGCTGAAGTTGCCTGTGAATGTGGAGTTGGTGGCATGTGAAACCCGCATGTGGAGCATTCGTTTGTGTGGGATGCTCACCAAGCTTCATTTCAGTCCTAGGCACACAAAGGGCACTAAGCATAGAGTGTGAAAACTCAGTTTCCTTGAGAGGTGCTTGGAAGCCTGATGGTGTGTGAAGTTAGTGAGCCAAATGGAGTTGTTCTCCCACAAGAACCACTCGGCTGATCCTTCTTCAATATGCCCTTCACCAACATGCAGTGTTTCCTTGATTGAATTAGCTCTCACACCAATATTTGCGTATAGAGCCTTTGCATTGAGTGCTATCAGAAAACGGCTGTGGCGCTGAAGTTGCCTGTGAATGTGGAGTTGGTGGCATGTGAAACCCGCATGTGGAGCATTCGTTTGTGTGGGATGCTCACCAAGCTTCATTTCAGTCCTAGGCACTCAATGGGCACTAAGCATAGAGTGTGAAAACTGAGTTTCCTTGAGAGCTGCTTGGAAGCCTGATGGTGTGTGAAGTTAGTGAGCCAAATGGAGTTGTTCTCCCACAAGAACCACTCGGCTGATCCTTCTTCAATATGCCCTTCACCAACATGCAGTGTTTCCTTGATTGAATTAGCTCTCACACCAATATTTGCGTCTAGAGCCGTTGCATTGAGGGCTATCTGAAAATGGCTGTGGCGCTGAAGTTGCCTGTGAATGTGGAGTTGGTGGCATGTGAAACCTGCACGTGGAGCATTCTTTTGTGTGGGATGCTCTACCAGGTTCATTCCTAGATAATGCACTCAAAGGGCACTAAGCATAGAGTGTGAAAACTGAGTTTCCATGAGAGCTGCTTGGAAGCCTGATGGTGTGTGAAGTTAGTGAGCCAAATGGAGTTGTTCTGCCACAAGATCCACTCGGCTGATCCTTCTTCAATATGCCCTTCACCAACATGCAGTGTTTCCTTGATTGAATTAGCTCTCACACCAATATTTGCGTCTAGAGCCTTTGCATTGAGGGCTATCTGAAAACGGCTGTGGCGCTGAAGTTGCCTGTGAATGTGGAGTTGGTGGCATGTGAAACCCGCATGTGGAGCATTCGTTTGTGTGGGATGCTCACCAAGCTTCATTTCAGTCCTAGGCACTCAAAGGGCACTAAGCATAGAGTGTGAAAACTGAGTTTCCTTGAGAGCTGCTTGGAAGCCTGATGGTGTGTGAAGTTAGTGAGGCAAATGGAGTTGTTCTCCCACAAGAACCACTCGGCTGATCCTTCTTCAATATGCCCTTCACCAACATGCAGTGTTTCCTTGATTGAATTAGCTCTCACACCAATATTTGCGTCTAGATCCTTTGCATTGAGGGCTATCTGAAAACGGCTGTGGCGCTGAAGTTGCCTGTGAATGTGGAGTTGGTGGCATGTGAAACCCGCATGTGGAGCATTCGTTTGTGTGGGATGCTCAGCAAGCTTCATTTCAGTCCTAGGCACACAAAGGGCACTAAGCATAGAGTGTGAAAACTGAGTTTCCTTGAGAGCTGCTTGGAAGCCCGATGGTGTGTGAAGTTAGTGAGCCAAATGGAGTTGTTCTCCCACAAGAACCACTCGGCTGATCCTTCTTCAATATGCCCTTCACCAACATGCAGTGTTTCCTTGATTGAATTAGCTCTCACACCAATATTTGCGTCTAGAGCCTTTGCATTGAGGGCTATCTGAAAGCGGCTGTTTGCTGAAGTTGCCTGAGAATGTGGAGTTGGTGGCATGTGAAACCCGCATGTGGAGCATTCGTTTGTGTGGGATGCTCACCAAGCTTCATTTCAGTCCTAGGCACACAAAGGGCACTAAGCATAGAGTGTGAAAACTGAGTTTCCTTGAGAGCTGCTTGGAAGCCTGATGGTGTGTGAAGTTAGTGAGCCAAATGGAGTTGTTCTCCCACAAAAACCACTCAGCTGATCCTTCTTCAATATGCCCTTCACCAACATGCAGTGTTTCCTTGATTGAATTAGCTCTCACACCAATATTTGCCTCTAGAGCCTTTGCATTGAGGGTTATCTGAAAACGGCTGTGGCGCTGAAGTTGCCTGAGAATGTGGAGTTGGTGGCATGTGAAACCCGCATGTGGAGCATTCTTTTGTGTGGGATGTTCTACCAGGTTCATTCCTAGATAATGCAGTGAAAGGGCACTAAGCATAGAGTGTGAAAACTGAGTTTCCTTGAGAGCTGCTTGGAAGCCTGATGGTGTGTGAAGTTAGTGAGCCAAATGGAGTTGTTCTCCCACAAGAACCACTTGGCTTATCCTTCTTCAATATGCCCTTCACCAACATGCAGTGTTTCGTTGATTGAATTAGCTCTCACACCAATATTTGCGTCTAGAGCCTTTGCATTGAGGGCTATCTGAAAACGGCTGTGGCGCTGAAGTTGCCTGTGAATGTGGAGTTGGTGGCATGTGAAACCGCATGTGGAGCATTCGTTTGTGTGGGATGCTCAGCAAGCTTCATTTCAGTCCTAGGCACACAAAGGGCACTAAGCATAGAGTGTGAAAACTGAGTTTCCTTGAGAGCTGCTTGGAAGCCTGATGGTGTGTGAAGTTAGTGAGGCAAATGGAGTTGTTCTCCCACAAGAACCACTCGGCTGATCCTTCTTCAATATGCCCTTTACCAACATGCAGTGTTTCCTTGATTGAATTAGCTCTCACACCAATATTTGCGTCTAGAGCCTTTGCATTGAGGGCTATCGGAAAACGGCTGTGGCGCTGAAGTTGCCTGTGAATGTGGAGTTGGTGGCATGTGAAACCCGCATGTGGAGCATTTATTTCTGTGGGATCCTGTACTAGATTCATTCCTAGATAATGCACTCAAAGGGCACTAAGCATAGAGTGTGAAAACTGAGTTTCCATGAGAGCTGCTTGGAAGCCTGATGGTGTGTGAAGTTAGTGAGCCAAATGGAGTTGTTCTCCCACAAGAACCACTCGGCTGATCCTTCTTCAATATGCCCTTCACCAACATGCAGTGTTTCCTTGATTGAATTAGCTCTCACACCAATATTTGCGTCTAGAGCCTTTGCATTGAGGGCTATCGGAAAACGGCTGTGGCGCTGAAGTTGCCTGTGAATGTGGAGTTGGTGGCATGTGAAACCCGCATGTGGAGCATTCGTTTGTGTGGGATGCTCACCAATCTTCATTTCAGTCCTAGGCACTCAAAGGGCACTAAGCATAGAGTGTGAAAACTGAGTTTCCTTGAGAGCTGCTTGGAAGCCTGATGGTGTGTGAAGTTAGTGAGGCAAATGGAGTTGTTCTCCCACAAGAACCACTCGGCTGATCCTTCTTCAATATGCCCTTCACCAACATGCAGTGTTTCCTTGATTGAATTAGCTCTCACACCAATATTTGCGTCTAGAGCCTTTGCATTGAGGGCTATCTGAAAACGGCTGTGGCGCTGAAGTTGCCTGTGAATGTGGAGTTGGTGGCATGTGAAACCCGCATGTGGAGCATTCGTTTGTGTGGGATGCTCACCAAGGTTCATTTCAGTCCTAGGCACACAAAGGGCACTAAGCATAGAGTGTGAAAACTGAGTTTCCTTGAGAGATGCTTGGAAGCCTGATGGTGTGTGAAGTTAGTGAGCCAAATGGAGTTGTTCTCCCACAAGAACCACTCGGCTGATCCTTCTTCAATATGCCCTTCACCAACATGCAGTGTTTCGTTGATTGAATTAGCTCTCACACCAATATTTGCGTCTAGAGCCTTTGCATTGAGGGCTATCTGAAAGCGGCTGTTTGCTGAAGTTGCCTGAGAATGTGGAGTTGGTGGCATGTGAAACCCGCATGTGGAGCATTCGTTTGTGTGGGATGCTCACCAAGCTTCATTTCAGTCCTAGGCACACAAAGGGCACTAAGCATAGAGTGTGAAAACTGAGTTTCCTTGAGAGCTGCTTGGAAGCCTGATGGTGTGTGAAGTTAGTGAGCCAAATGGAGTTGTTCTCCACAAGAACCACTCGGCTGATCCTTCTTCAATATGCCCTTCACCAACATGCAGTGTTTCCTTGATTGAATTAGCTCTCACACCAATATTTGCCTCTAGAGCCTTTGCATTGAGGGTTATCTGAAAACGGCTGTGGCGCTGAAGTTGCCTGAGAATGTGGAGTTGGTGGCATGTGAAACCCGCATGTGGAGCATTCGTTTGTGTGGGATGTTCTACCAGGTTCATTCCTAGATAATGCAGTGAAAGGGCACTAAGCATAGAGTGTGAAAACTGAGTTTCCTTGAGAGCTGCTTGGAAGCCTGATGGTGTGTGAAGTTAGTGAGCCAAATGGAGTTGTTCTCCCACAAGAACCACTTGGCTAATCCTTCTTCAATATGCCCTTCACCAACATGCAGTGTTTCCTTGATTGAATTAGCTCTCACACCAATATTTGCGTCTAGAGCCTTTGCATTGAGGGCTATCTGAAAACGGCTGTGGCGCTGAAGTTGCCTGTGAATGTGGAGTTGGTGGCATGTGAAACCCGCATGTGGAGCATTCGTTTGTGTGGGATGCTCAGCAAGCTTCATTTCAGTCCTAGGCACACAAAGGGCACTAAGCATAGAGTGTGAAAACTGAGTTTCCTTGAGAGCTGCTTGGAAACCTGATGGTGTGTGAAGTTAGTGAGCCAAATGGAGTTGTTCTCCCACAAGAACCACTCGGCTGATCCTTCTTCAATATGCCCTTCACCAACATGCAGTGTTTCCTTGATTGAATTAGCTCTCACACCAATATTTGCGTCTAGAGCCTTTGCATTGAGGGCTATCTGAAAACGGCTGTGGCGCTGAAGTTGCCTGTGAATGTGGAGTTGGTGGCATGTGAAACCCGCATGTGGAGCATTCTTTTGTGTGGGATGCTCTACCAGGTTCATTCCTAGATAATTCACTCAAAGGGCATTAAGCCTAGAGTGTGAAAACTGAGTTTCCTTGAGAGCTGCTTGGAAGCCTGATGGTGTGTGAAGTTAGTGAGCCAAATGGAGTTGTTCTCCCACAAGAACCACTCGGCTGATCCTTCTTCAATATGCCCTTCACCAACATGCAGTGTTTCCTTGATTGAATTAGCTCTCACACCAATATTTGCGTCTAGAGCCTTTGCATTGAGGGCTGTCTGAAAACGGCTGTGGCGCTGAAGTTGCCTGTGAATGTGGAGTTTGTGGCATGTGAAACCCGCATGTGGAGCATTCTTTTGTGTGGGATGCTCTACCAGGTTCATTCCTAGATAATGCACTCAAAGGGCACTAAGCATAGAGTGTGAAAACTGAGTTTCCATGAGAGCTGCTTGGAAGCCTGATGGTGTGTGAAGTTAGTGAGCCAAATGGAGTTGTTCTGCCACAAGATCCACTCGGCTGATCCTTCTTCAATATGCCCTTCACCAACATGCAGTGTTTCCTTGATTGAATTAGCTCTCACACCAATATTTGCGTATAGAGCCTTTGCATTGAGTGCTATCAGAAAACGGCTGTGGCGCTGAAGTTGCCTGTGAATGTGGAGTTGGTGGCATGTGAAACCCGCATGTGGAGCATTCGTTTGTGTGGGATGCTCACCAAGCTTCATTTCAGTCCTAGGCACTCAATGGGCACTAAGCATAGAGTGTGAAAACTGAGTTTCCTTGAGAGCTGCTTGGAAGCCTGATGGTGTGTGAAGTTAGTGAGCCAAATGGAGTTGTTCTCCCACAAGAACCACTCGGCTGATCCTTCTTCAATATGCCCTTCACCAACATGCAGTGTTTCCTTGATTGAATTAGCTCTCACACCAATATTTGCGTCTAGAGCCGTTGCATTGAGGGCTATCTGAAAATGGCTGTGGCGCTGAAGTTGCCTGTGAATGTGGAGTTGGTGGCATGTGAAACCTGCACGTGGAGCATTCTTTTGTGTGGGATGCTCTACCAGGTTCATTCCTAGATAATGCACTCAAAGGGCACTAAGCATAGAGTGTGAAAACTGAGTTTCCATGAGAGCTGCTTGGAAGCCTGATGGTGTGTGAAGTTAGTGAGCCAAATGGAGTTGTTCTGCCACAAGATCCACTCGGCTGATCCTTCTTCAATATGCCCTTCACCAACATGCAGTGTTTCCTTGATTGAATTAGCTCTCACACCAATATTTGCGTCTAGAGCCTTTGCATTGAGGGCTATCTGAAAACGGCTGTGGCGCTGAAGTTGCCTGTGAATGTGGAGTTGGTGGCATGTGAAACCCGCATGTGGAGCATTGGTTTGTGTGGGATGCTCAGCAAGCTTCATTTCAGTCCTAGGCACTCAAAGGGCACTAAGCATAGAGTGCGAAAACTGAGTTTCCTTGAGAGCTGCTTGGAAGCCTGATGGTGTGTGAAGTTAGTGAGGCAAATGGAGTTGTTCTCCCACAAGAACCACTCGGCTGATCCTTCTTCAATATGCCCTTCACCAACATGCAGTGTTTCCTTGATTGAATTAGCTCTCACACCAATATTTGCGTCTAGAGCCTTTGCATTGAGGGCTATCTGAAAACGGCTGTGGCGCTGAAGTTGCCTGTGAATGTGGAGTTGGTGGCATGTGAAACCCGCATGTGGAGCATTCGTTTGTGTGGGATGCTCACCAAGGTTCATTTCAGTCCTAGGCACACAAAGGGCACTAAGCATAGAGTGTGAAAACTGAGTTTCCTTGAGAGCTGCTTGGAAGCCTGATGGTGTGTGAAGTTAGTGAGCCAAATGGAGTTGTTCTCCCACAAGAACCACTCGGCTGATCCTTCTTCAATATGCCCTTCACCAACATGCAGTGTTTCCTTGATTGAATTAGCTCTCACACCAATATTTGCGTCTAGAGCCTTTGCATTGAGGGCTATCTGAAAGCGGCTGTTTGCTGAAGTTGCCTGAGAATGTGGAGTTGGTGGCATGTGAAACCCGCATGTGGAGCATTCGTTTGTGTGGGATGCTCACCAAGCTTCATTTCAGTCCTAGGCACACAAAGGGCACCAAGCATAGAGTGTGAAAACTGAGTTTCCTTGAGAGCTGCTTGGAAGCCTGATGGTGTGTGAAGTTAGTGAGCCAAATGGAGTTGTTCTCCCACAAAAACCACTCGGCTGATCCTTCTTCAATATGCCCTTCACCAACATGCAGTGTTTCCTTGATTGAATTAGCTCTCACACCAATATTTGCCTCTAGAGCCTTTGCATTGAGGGTTATCTGAAAACGGCTGTGGCGCTGAAGTTGCCTGTGAATGTGGAGTTGGTGGCATGTGAAACCCGCATGTGGAGCATTCTTTTGTGTGGGATGTTCTACCAGGTTCATTCCTAGATAATGCAGTGAAAGGGCACTAAGCATAGAGTGTGAAAACTGAGTTTCCTTGAGAGCTGCTTGGAAGCCTGATGGTGTGTGAAGTTAGTGAGCCAAATGGAGTTGTTCTCCCACAAGAACCACTTGGCTTATCCTTCTTCAATATGCCCTTCACCAACATGCAGTGTTTCGTTGATTGAATTAGCTCTCACACCAATATTTGCGTCTAGAGCCTTTGCATTGAGGGCTATCTGAAAACGGCTGTGGCGCTGAAGTTGCCTGTGAATGTGGAGTTGGTGGCATGTGAAACCCGCATGTGGAGCATTCGTTTGTGTGGGATGCTCAGCAAGCTTCATTTCAGTCCTAGGCACACAAAGGGCACTAAGCATAGAGTGTGAAAACTGAGTTTCCTTGAGAGCTGCTTGGAAGCCTGATGGTGTGTGAAGTTAGTGAGCCAAATGGAGTTGTTCTCCCACAAGAACCACTCGGCTGATCCTTCTTCAATATGCCCTTTACCAACATGCAGTGTTTCCTTGATTGAATTAGCTCTCACACCAATATTTGCGTCTAGAGCCTTTGCATTGAGGGCTATCTGAAAACGGCTGTGGCGCTGAAGTTGCCTGTGAATGTGGAGTTGGTGGCATGTGAAACCCGCATGTGGAGCATTTATTTCTGTGGGATCCTGTACTAGATTCATTCCTAGATAATGCACTCAAAGGGCACTAAGCATAGAGTGTGAAAACTGAGTTTCCATGAGAGCTGCTTGGAAGCCTGATGGTGTGTGAAGTTAGTGAGCCAAATGGAGTTGTTCTCCCACAAGAACCACTCGGCTGATCCTTCTTCAATATGCCCTTCCCCAACATGCAGTGTTTCCTTGATTGAATTAGCTCTCACACCAATATTTGCGTCTAGAGCCTTTGCATTGAGGGCTATCTGAAAACGGCTGTGGCGCTGAAGTTGCCTGTGAATGTGGAGTTGGTGGCATGTGAAACCCGCATGTGGAGCATTCGTTTGTGTGGGATGCTCACCAATCTTCATTTCAGTCCTAGGCACTCAAAGGGCACTAAGCATAGAGTGTGAAAACTGAGTTTCCTTGAGAGCTGCTTGGAAGCCTGATGGTGTGTGAAGTTAGTGAGGCAAATGGAGTTGTTCTCCCACAAGAACCACTCGGCTGATCCTTCTTCAATATGCCCTTCACCAACATGCAGTGTTTCCTTGATTGAATTAGCTCTCACACCAATATTTGCGTCTAGAGCCTTTGCATTGAGGGCTATCTGAAAACGGCTGTGGCGCTGAAGTTGCCTGTGAATGTGGAGTTGGTGGCATGTGAAACCCGCATGTGGAGCATTCGTTTGTGTGGGATGCTCACCAAGGTTCATTTCAGTCCTAGGCACACAAAGGGCACTAAGCATAGAGTGTGAAAACTGAGTTTCCTTGAGAGATGCTTGGAAGCCTGATGGTGTGTGAAGTTAGTGAGCCAAATGGAGTTGTTCTCCCACAAGAACCACTCGGCTGATCCTTCTTCAATATGCCCTTCACCAACATGCAGTGTTTCCTTGATTGAATTAGCTCTCACACCAATATTTGCGTCTAGAGCCTTTGCATTGAGGGCTATCTGAAAGCGGCTGTTTGCTGAAGTTGCCTGAGAATGTGGAGTTGGTGGCATGTGAAACCCGCATGTGGAGCATTCGTTTGTGTGGGATGCTCACCAAGCTTCATTTCAGTCCTAGGCACACAAAGGGCACTAAGCATAGAGTGTGAAAACTGAGTTTCCTTAAGAGCTGCTTGGAAGCCTGATGGTGTGTGAAGTTAGTGAGCCAAATGGAGTTGTTCTCCCACAAGAACCACTCGGCTGATCCTTCTTCAATATGCCCTTCACCAACATGCAGTGTTTCCTTGATTGAATTAGCTCTCACACCAATATTTGCCTCTAGAGCCTTTGCATTGAGGGTTATCTGAAAACGGCTGTGGCGCTGAAGTTGCCTGAGAATGTGGAGTTGGTGGCATGTGAAACCCGCATGTGGAGCATTCTTTTGTGTGGGATGTTCTACCAGGTTCATTCCTAGATAATGCAGTGAAAGGGCACTAAGCATAGAGTGTGAAAACTGAGTTTCCTTGAGAGCTGCTTGGAAGCCTGATGGTGTGTGAAGTTAGTGAGCCAAATGGAGTTGTTCTCCCACAAGAACCACTTGGCTTATCCTTCTTCAATATGCCCTTCACCAACATGCAGTGTTTCGTTGATTGAATTAGCTCTCAGACCAATATTTGCGTCTAGAGCCTTTGCATTGAGGGCTATCTGAAAACGGCTGTGGCGCTGAAGTTGCCTGTGAATGTGGAGTTGGTGGCATGTGAAACCCGCATGTGGAGCATTCGTTTGTGTGGGATGCTCAGCAAGCTTCATTTCAGTCCTAGGCACACAAAGGGCACTAATCATAGAGTGTGAAAACTGAGTTTCCTTGAGAGCTGCTTGGAAGCCTGATGGTGTGTGAAGTTAGTGAGGCAAATGGAGTTGTTCTCCCACAAGAACCACTCGGCTGATCCTTCTTCAATATGCCCTTTACCAACATGCAGTGTTTCCTTGATTGAATTAGCTCTCACACCAATATTTGCGTCTAGAGCCTTTGCATTGAGGGCTATCTGAAAACGGCTGTGGCGCTGAAGTTGCCTGTGAATGTGGAGTTGGTGGCATGTGAAACCCGCATGTGGAGCATTTATTTCTGTGGGATCCTGTACTAGATTCATTCCTAGATAATGCACTCAAAGGGCACTAAGCATAGAGTGTGAAAACTGAGTTTCCATGAGAGCTGCTTGGAAGCCTGATGGTGTGTGAAGTTAGTGAGCCAAATGGAGTTGTTCTCCCACAAGAACCACTCGGCTTATCCTTCTTCAATATGCTCTTCACCAACATGCAGTGTTTCCTTGATTGAATTAGCTCTCACACCAATATTTGCGTCTAGAGCCTTTGCATTGAGGGCTATCTGAAAATGGCTTTGGCGCTGAAGTTGTCTGTGAATGTGGAGTTGGTGGCATGTGAAACCCGCATGTGGAGCATTCGTTTGTGTGGGATGCTCACCAAGCTTCATTTCAGTCCTAGGCACACAAAGGGCACTAAGCATAGAGTGTGAAAACTGAGTTTCCTTGAGAGCTGCTTGGAAGCATGATTGTGTGTGAAGTTAGTGAGCCAAATGGAGTTGTTCTCCCACAAGAACCACTCGGCTGATCCTTCTTCAATATGCCCTTCACCAACATGCAGTGTTTCCTTGAGTGAATTAGCTCTCACACCAATATTTGCCTCTAGAGCCTTTGCATTGAGGGCTATCTGAAAATGGCTGTGGCGCTGAAGTTGCCTGTGAATGTGGAGTTGGTGGCATGTGAAACCCGCATGTGGAGCATTGGTTTGTGTGGGATGCTCTACCAGGTTCATTCCTAGATAATGCAGTGAAAGGGCACTAAGCATAGAGTGTGAAAACTGAGTTTCCTTGAGAGCTGCTTGGAAGCCTGATGGTGTGTGAAGTTAGTGAGCCAAATGGAGTTGTTCTCCCACAAGAACCACTTGGCTAATCCTTCTTCAATATGCCCTTCACCAACATGCAGTGTTTCCTTGATTGAATTAGCTCTCACACCAATATTTGCGTCTAGAGCCTTTGCATTGAGGGCTATCTGAAAACGGCTGTGGCGCTGAAGTTGCCTGTGAATGTGGAGTTGGTGGCATGTGAAACCCGCATGTGGAGCATTCGTTTGTGTGGGATGCTCAGCAAGCTTCATTTCAGTCCTAGGCACACAAAGGGCACTAAGCATAGAGTGTGAAAACTGAGTTTCCTTGAGAGCTGCTTGGAAACCTGATGGTGTGTGAAGTTAGTGAGCCAAATGGAGTTGTTCTCCCACAAGAACCACTCGGCTGATCCTTCTTCAATATGCCCTTCACCAACATGCAGTGTTTCCTTGATTGAATTAGCTCTCACACCAATATTTGCGTCTAGAGCCTTTGCATTGAGGGCTATCTGAAAACGGTTGTGGCGCTGAAGTTGCCTGTGAATGTGGAGTTGGTGGCATGTGAAACCCGCATGTGGAGCATTCGTTTGTGTGGGATGCTCTACCAGGTTCATTCCTAGATAATTCACTCAAAGGGCATTAAGCCTAGAGTGTGAAAACTGAGTTTCCTTGAGAGCTGCTTGGAAGCCTGATGGTGTGTGAAGTTAGTGAGCCAAATGGAGTTGTTCTCCCACAAGAACCACTCGGCTGATCCTTCTTCAATATGCCCTTCACCAACATGCAGTGTTTCCTTGATTGAATTAGCTCTCACACCAATATTTGCGTCTAGAGCCTTTGCATTGAGGGCTGTCTGAAAACGGCTGTGGCGCTGAAGTTGCCTGTGAATGTGGAGTTGGTGGCATGTGAAACCCGCATGTGGAGCATTCGTTTGTGTGGGATACTCTACCAGGTTCATTCCTAGATAATGCACTCAAAGGGCACTAAGCATAGAGTGTGAAAACTGAGTTTCCTTCAGAGCTGCTTGGAAGCCTGATGGTGTGTGAAGTTAGTGAGCCAAATGGAGTTGTTCTCCCACAAGAACCACTCGGCTGATCCTTCTTCAATATGCCCTTCACCAACATGCAATGTTTCCTTGATTGAATTAGCTCTCACACCAATATTTGCGTCTAGAGCCTTTGCATTGAGGGCTATCTGAAAACGGCTGTGGCGCAGAAGTTGCCTGTGAATGTGGAGTTGGTGGCATGTGAAACCCGCATGTGGAGCATTCGTTTGTGTGGGATGCTCAGCAAGCTTCATTTCAGTCCTAGGCACACAAAGGGCACTAAGCATAGAGTGTGAAAACTGAGTTTCCTTGAGAGCTGCTTGGAAGCCTGATGGTGTGTGAAGTTAGTGAGCCAAATGGAGTTGTTCTCCCACAAGAACCACTTGGCTGATCTTTCTTCAATATGCCCTTCACCAACATGCAGTGTTTCCTTGATTGAATTAGCTCTCACACCAATATTTGCGTCTAGAGCCTTTGCATTGAGGGCTATCTGAAAACGGCTGTGGCGCTGAAGTTGCCTGTGAATGTGGAGTTTGTGGCATGTGAAACCCGCATGTGGAGCATTCGTTTGTGTGGGATGCTGTACCAGGTTCATTCCTAGATAATGCACTCAAAGGGCACTAAGCATAGAGTGTGAAAACTGAGTTTCCATGAGAGATGCTTGGAAGCCTGATGGTGTGTGAAGTTAGTGAGCCAAATGGAGTTGTTCTCCCACAAGAACCACTCGGCTGATCCTTCTTCAATATGCCCTTCACCAACATGCAGTGTTTCCTTGATTGAATTAGCTCTCACACCAATATTTGCGTCTAGAGCCTTTGCATTGAGGGCTATCTGAAAACGGCTGTGGCGCTGAAGTTGCCTGAGAATGTGGAGTTTGTGGCATGTGGAACCCGCATGTGGAGCATTCTTTTGTGTGGGATGCTCTACCTGGTTCATTCCTAGATAATGCACTCAAAGGGCACTAAGCATAGAGTGTGAAAACTGAGTTTCCTTGAGAGCTGCTTGGAAGCCTGATGGTGTGTGAAGTTAGTGAGCCAAATGGAGTTGTTCTCCCACAAGAACCACTTGGCTAATCCTTCTTCAATATGCCCTTCACCAACATGCAGTGTTTCCTTGATTGAATTAGCTCTCACACCAATATTTGCGTCTAGAGCCTTTGCATTGAGGGCTATCTGAAAACGGCTGTGGCGCTGAAGTTGCCTGTGAATGTGGAGTTGGTGGCATGTGAAACCCGCATAGGGAGCATTCGTTTGTGTGGGATGCTCAGCAAGCTTCATTTCAGTCCTAGGCACACAAAGGGCACTAAGCATAGAGTGTGAAAACTGAGTTTCCTTGAGAGCTGCTTGGAAACCTGATGGTGTGTGAAGTTAGTGAGCCAAATGGAGTTGTTCTCCCACAAGAACCACTCGGCTGATCCTTCTTCAATATGCCCTTCACCAACATGCAGTGTTTCCTTGATTGAATTAGCTCTCACACCAATATTTGCATCTAGAGCCTTTGCATTGAGGGCTATCTGAAAACGGCTGTGGCGCTGAAGTTGCCTGTGAATGTGGAGTTGGTGGCATGTGAAACCCGCATGTGGAGCATTCGTTTGTGTGGGATGCTCAGCAAGCTTCATTTCAGTCCTAGGCACACAAAGCGCACTAAGCATAGAGTGTGAAAACTGAGTTTCCTTGAGAGCTGCTTGGAAGCCTGATGGTGTGTGAAGTTAGTGAGCCAAATGGAGTTGTTCTCCCACAAGAACCACTCGGCTGATCCTTCTTCAATATGCCCTTCACCAACATGCAGTGTTTCCTTGATTGAATTAGCTCTCACACCAATATTTGCGTCTAGAGCCTTTGCTTTGAGGGCTATCTGAAAACGGCTGTGGCGCTGAAGTTGCCTGTGAATGTGGAGTTGGTGGCATGTGAAACCCGCATGTGGAGCATTCGTTTGTGTGGGATGCTCACCAAGCTTCATTTCAGTCCTAGGCACACAAAGGGCACTAAGCATAGAGTGTGAAAACTCAGTTTCCTTGAGAGGTGCTTGGAAGCCTGATGGTGTGTGAAGTTAGTGAGCCAAATGGAGTTGTTCTCCCACAAGAACCACTCGGCTGATCCTTCTTCAATATGCCCTTCACCAACATGCAGTGTTTCCTTGATTGAATTAGCTCTCACACCAATATTTGCGTCTAGAGCCTTTGCATTGAGGGCTATCTGAAAACGGCTGTGGCGCTGAAGTTGCCTGAGAATGTGGAGTTTGTGGCATGTGGAACCCGCATGTGGAGCATTCTTTTGTGTGGGATGCTCTACCTGGTTCATTCCTAGATAATGCACTCAAAGGGCACTAAGCATAGAGTGTGAAAACTGAGTTTCCTTGAGAGCTGCTTGGAAGCCTGATGGTGTGTGAAGTTAGTGAGCCAAATGGAGTTGTTCTCCCACAAGAACCACTCGGCTGATCCTTCTTCAATATGCCCTTCACCAACATGCAGTGTTTCCTTGATTGAATTAGCTCTCACACCAATATTTGCGTCTAGAGCCTTTGCATTGAGGGCTGTCTGAAAACGGCTGTGGCGCTGAAGTTGCCTGTGAATGTGGAGTTGGTGGCATGTGAAACCCGCATGTGGAGCATTCGTTTGTGTGGGATACTCAGCAAGCTTCATTTCAGTCCTAGGCACACAAAGGGCACTAAGCATAGAGTGTGAAAACTGAGTTTCCTTGAGAGCTGCTTGGAAACCTGATGGTGTGTGAAGTTAGTGAGCCAAATGGAGTTGTTCTCCCACAAGAACCACTCGGCTGATCCTTCTTCAATATGCCCTTCACCAACATGCAGTGTTTCCTTGATTGAATTAGCTCTCACACCAATATTTGCATCTAGAGCCTTTGCATTGAGGGCTATCTGAAAACGGCTGTGGCGCTGAAGTTGCCTGTGAATGTGGAGTTGGTGGCATGTGAAACCCGCATGTGGAGCATTCGTTTGTGTGGGATGCTCAGCAAGCTTCATTTCAGTCCTAGGCACACAAAGCGCACTAAGCATAGAGTGTGAAAACTGAGTTTCCTTGAGAGCTGCTTGGAAGCCTGATGGTGTGTGAAGTTAGTGAGCCAAATGGAGTTGTTCTCCCACAAGAACCACTCGGCTGATCCTTCTTCAATATGCCCTTCACCAACATGCAGTGTTTCCTTGATTGAATTAGCTCTCACACCAATATTTGCGTCTAGAGCCTTTGCTTTGAGGGCTATCTGAAAACGGCTGTGGCGCTGAAGTTGCCTGTGAATGTGGAGTTGGTGGCATGTGAAACCCGCATGTGGAGCATTCGTTTGTGTGGGATGCTCACCAAGCTTCATTTCAGTCCTAGGCACACAAAGGGCACTAAGCATAGAGTGTGAAAACTCAGTTTCCTTGAGAGGTGCTTGGAAGCCTGATGGTGTGTGAAGTTAGTGAGCCAAATGGAGTTGTTCTCCCACAAGAACCACTCGGCTGATCCTTCTTCAATATGCCCTTCACCAACATGCAGTGTTTCCTTGATTGAATTAGCTCTCACACCAATATTTGCGTCTAGAGCCTTTGCATTGAGGGCTATCTGAAAACGGCTGTGGCGCTGAAGTTGCCTGAGAATGTGGAGTTTGTGGCATGTGGAACCCGCATGTGGAGCATTCTTTTGTGTGGGATGCTCTACCTGGTTCATTCCTAGATAATGCACTCAAAGGGCACTAAGCATAGAGTGTGAAAACTGAGTTTCCTTGAGAGCTGCTTGGAAGCCTGATGGTGTGTGAAGTTAGTGAGCCAAATGGAGTTGTTCTCCCACAAGAACCACTCGGCTGATCCTTCTTCAATATGCCCTTCACCAACATGCAGTGTTTCCTTGATTGAATTAGCTCTCACACCAATATTTGCGTCTAGAGCCTTTGCATTGAGGGCTGTCTGAAAACGGCTGTGGCGCTGAAGTTGCCTGTGAATGTGGAGTTGGTGGCATGTGAAACCCGCATGTGGAGCATTCGTTTGTGTGGGATACTCAGCAAGCTTCATTTCAGTCCTAGGCACACAAAGGGCACTAAGCATAGAGTGTGAAAACTGAGTTTCCTTGAGAGCTGCTTGGAAACCTGATGGTGTGTGAAGTTAGTGAGCCAAATGGAGTTGTTCTCCCACAAGAACCACTTGGCTGATCCTTCTTCAATATGCCCTTCACCAACATGCAGTGTTTCCTTGATTGAATTAGCTCTCACACCAATATTTGCATCTAGAGCCTTTGCATTGAGGGCTATCTGAAAACGGCTGTGGCGCTGAAGTTGCCTGTGAATGTGGAGTTGGTGGCATGTGAAACCCGCATGTGGAGCATTCGTTTGTGTGGGATGCTCAGCAAGCTTCATTTCAGTCCTAGGCACACAAAGCGCACTAAGCATAGAGTGTGAAAACTGAGTTTCCTTGAGAGCTGCTTGGAAGCCTGATGGTGTGTGAAGTTAGTGAGCCAAATGGAGTTGTTCTCCCACAAGAACCACTCGGCTGATCCTTCTTCAATATGCCCTTCACCAACATGCAGTGTTTCCTTGATTGAATTAGCTCTCACACCAATATTTGCGTCTAGAGCCTTTGCTTTGAGGGCTATCTGAAAACGGCTGTGGCGCTGAAGTTGCCTGTGAATGTGGAGTTGGTGGCATGTGAAACCCGCATGTGGAGCATTCGTTTGTGTGGGATGCTCACCAAGCTTCATTTCAGTCCTAGGCACACAAAGGGCACTAAGCATAGAGTGTGAAAACTCAGTTTCCTTGAGAGGTGCTTGGAAGCCTGATGGTGTGTGAAGTTAGTGAGCCAAATGGAGTTGTTCTCCCACAAGAACCACTCGGCTGATCCTTCTTCAATATGCCCTTCACCAACATGCAGTGTTTCCTTGATTGAATTAGCTCTCACACCAATATTTGCGTCTAGAGCCTTTGCATTGAGGGCTATCTGAAAACGGCTGTGGCGCTGAAGTTGCCTGAGAATGTGGAGTTTGTGGCATGTGGAACCCGCATGTGGAGCATTCTTTTGTGTGGGATGCTCTACCTGGTTCATTCCTAGATAATGCACTCAAAGGGCACTAAGCATAGAGTGTGAAAACTGAGTTTCCTTGAGAGCTGCTTGGAAGCCTGATGGTGTGTGAAGTTAGTGAGCCAAATGGAGTTGTTCTCCCACAAGAACCACTCGGCTGATCCTTCTTCAATATGCCCTTCACCAACATGCAGTGTTTCCTTGATTGAATTAGCTCTCACACCAATATTTGCGTCTAGAGCCTTTGCATTGAGGGCTGTCTGAAAACGGCTGTGGCGCTGAAGTTGCCTGTGAATGTGGAGTTGGTGGCATGTGAAACCCGAATGTGGAGCATTCGTTTGTGTGGGATACTCTACCAGGTTCATTCCTAGATAATGCACTCAAAGGGCACTAAGCATAGAGTGTGAAAACTGAGTTTCCTTCAGAGCTGCTTGGAAGCCTGATGGTGTGTGAAGTTAGTGAGCCAAATGGAGCTGTTCTCCCACAAGAACCACTCGGCTGATCCTTCTTCAATATGCCCTTCACCAACATGCAATGTTTCCTTGATTGAATTAGCTCTCACACCAATATTTGCGTCTAGAGCCTTTGCATTGAGGGCTATCTGAAAACGGCTGTGGCGCTGAAGTTGCCTGTGAATGTGGAGTTGGTGGCATGTGAAACCCGCATGTGGAGCATTCGTTTGTGTGGGATGCTCAGCAAGATTCATTTCAGTCCTAGGCACACAAAGGGCACTAAGCATAGAGTGTGAAAACTGAGTTTCCTTGAGAGCTGCTTGGAAGCCTGATGGTGTGTGAAGTTAGTGAGCCAAATGGAGTTGTTCTCCCACAAGAACCACTTGGCTGATCTTTCTTCAATATGCCCTTCACCAACATGCAGTGTTTCCTTGATTGAATTAGCTCTCACACCAATATTTGCGTCTAGAGCCTTTGCATTGAGGGCTATCTGAAAACAGCTGTGGCGCTGAAGTTGCCTGTGAATGTGGAGTTTGTGGCATGTGAAACCCGCATGTGGAGCATTCGTTTGTGTGGGATGCTGTACCAGGTTCATTCCTAGATAATGCACTCAAAGGGCACTAAGCATAGAGTGTGAAAACTGAGTTTCCATGAGAGCTGCTTGGAAGCCTGATGGTGTGTGAAGTTAGTGAGCCAAATGGAGTTGTTCTCCCACAAGAACCACTCGGCTGATCCTTCTTCAATATGCCCTTCACCAACATGCAATGTTTCCTTGATTGAATTAGCTCTCACACCAATATTTGCGTCTAGAGCCTTTGCATTGAGGGCTATCTGAAAACGGCTGTGGCGCTGAAGTTGCCTGAGAATGTGGAGTTTGTGGCATGTGGAACCCGCATGTGGAGCATTCGTTTGTGTGGGATGCTCTACCTGGTTCATTCCTAGATAATGCACTCAAAGGGCACTAAGCATAGAGTGTGAAAACTGAGTTTCCTTGAGAGCTGCTTGGAAGCCTGATGGTGTGTGAAGTTAGTGAGCCAAATGGAGTTGTTCTCCCACAAGAACCACTTGGCTAATCCTTCTTCAATATGCCCTTCACCAACATGCAGTGTTTCCTTGATTGAATTAGCTCTCACACCAATATTTGCGTCTAGAGCCTTTGCATTGAGGGCTATCTGAAAACGGCTGTGGCGCTGAAGTTGCCTGTGAATGTGGAGTTGGTGGCATGTGAAACCCGCATGTGGAGCATTCGTTTGTGTGGGATGCTCAGCAAGCTTCATTTCAGTCCTAGGCACACAAAGGGCACTAAGCATAGAGTGTGAAAACTGAGTTTCCTTGAGAGCTGCTTGGAAACCTGATGGTGTGTGAAGTTAGTGAGCCAAATGGAGTTGTTCTCCCACAAGAACCACTTGGCTGATCCTTCTTCAATATGCCCTTCACCAACATGCAGTGTTTCCTTGATTGAATTAGCTCTCACACCAATATTTGCATCTAGAGCCTTTGCATTGAGGGCTATCTGAAAACGGCTGTGGCGCTGAAGTTGCCTGTGAATGTGGAGTTGGTGGCATGTGAAACCCGCATGTGGAGCATTCGTTTGTGTGGGATGCTCAGCAAGCTTCATTTCAGTCCTAGGCACACAAAGCGCACTAAGCATAGAGTGTGAAAACTGAGTTTCCTTGAGAGCTGCTTGGAAGCCTGATGGTGTGTGAAGTTAGTGAGCCAAATGGAGTTGTTCTCCCACAAGAACCACTCGGCTGATCCTTCTTCAATATGCCCTTCACCAACATGCAGTGTTTCCTTGATTGAATTAGCTCTCACACCAATATTTGCGTCTAGAGCCTTTGCTTTGAGGGCTATCTGAAAACGGCTGTGGCGCTGAAGTTGCCTGTGAATGTGGAGTTGGTGGCATGTGAAACCCGCATGTGGAGCATTCGTATGTGTGGGATGCTCACCAAGCTTCATTTCAGTCCTAGGCACACAAAGGGCACTAAGCATAGAGTGTGAAAACTCAGTTTCCTTGAGAGGTGCTTGGAAGCCTGATGGTGTGTGAAGTTAGTGAGCCAAATGGAGTTGTTCTCCCACAAGAACCACTCGGCTGATCCTTCTTCAATATGCCCTTCACCAACATGCAGTGTTTCCTTGATTGAATTAGCTCTCACACCAATATTTGCGTCTAGAGCCTTTGCATTGAGGGCTATCTGAAAACGGCTGTGGCGCTGAAGTTGCCTGAGAATGTGGAGTTTGTGGCATGTGGAACCCGCATGTGGAGCATTCGTTTGTGTGGGATGCTCTACCTGGTTCATTCCTAGATAATGCACTCAAAGGGCACTAAGCATAGAGTGTGAAAACTGAGTTTCCTTGAGAGCTGCTTGGAAGCCTGATGGTGTGTGAAGTTAGTGAGCCAAATGGAGTTGTTCTCCCACAAGAACCACTCGGCTGATCCTTCTTCAATATGCCCTTCACCAACATGCAGTGTTTCCTTGATTGAATTAGCTCTCACACCAATATTTGCGTCTAGAGCCTTTGCATTGAGGGCTATCGGAAAACGGCTGTGGCGCTGAAGTTGCCTGTGAATGTGGAGTTGGTGGCATGTGAAACCCGCATGTGGAGCATTCTTTTGTGTGGGATGCTCTACCAGGTTCATTCCTTGATAATGCACTCAAAGGGCACTAAGCATAGAGTGTGAAAACTGAGTTTCCTTGAGAGCTGCTTGGAAGCCTGATGGTGTGTGAAGTTAGTGAGCCAAATGGAGTTGTTCTCCCACAAGAACCACTTGGCTAATCCTTCTTCAATATGCCCTTCACCAACATGCAGTGTTTCCTTGATTGAATTAGCTCTCACACCAATATTTGCGTCTAGAGCCTTTGCATTGAGGGCTATCTGAAAACGGCTGTGGCGCTGAAGTTGCCTGTGAATGTGGAGTTGGTGGCATGTGAAACCCGCATATGGAGCATTCGTTTGTGTGGGATGCTCAGCAAGCTTCATTTCAGTCCTAGGCACACAAAGGGCACTAAGCATAGAGTGTGAAAACTGAGTTTCCTTGAGAGCTGCTTGGAAACCTGATGGTGTGTGAAGTTAGTGAGACAAATGGAGTTGTTCTCCCACAAGAACCACTTGGCTGATCCTTCTTCAATATGCCCTTCACCAACATGCAGTGTTTCCTTGATTGAATTAGCTCTCACACCAATATTTGCATCTAGAGCCTTTGCATTGAGGGCTATCTGAAAACGGCTGTGGCGCTGAAGTTGCCTGTGAATGTGGAGTTGGTGGCATGTGAAACCCGCATGTGGAGCATTCGTTTGTGTGGGATGCTCAGCAAGCTTCATTTCAGTCCTAGGCACACAAAGGGCACTAAGCATAGAGTGTGAAAACTGAGTTTCCTTGAGAGCTGCTTGGAAGCCTGATGGTGTGTGAAGTTAGTGAGGCAAATGGAGTTGTTCTCCCACAAGAACCACTCGGCTGATCCTTCTTCAATATGCCCTTCACCAACATGCAGTGTTTCCTTGATTGAATTAGCTCTCACACCAATATTTGCGTCTAGAGCCTTTGCTTTGAGGGCTATCTGAAAACGGCTGTGGCGCTGAAGTTGCCTGTGAATGTGGAGTTGGTGGCATGTGAAACCCGCATGTGGAGCATTCGTTTGTGTGGGATGCTCAGCAAGCTTCATTTCAGTCCTAGGCACACAAAGGGCACTAAGCATAGAGTGTGAAAACTCAGTTTCCTTGAGAGGTGCTTGGAAGCCTGATGGTGTGTGAAGTTAGTGAGCCAAATGGAGTTGTTCTCCCACAAGAACCACTCGGCTGATCCTTCTTCAATATGCCCTTCACCAACATGCAGTGTTTCCTTGATTGAATTAGCTCTCACACCAATATTTGCGTCTAGAGCCTTTGCATTGAGGGCTATCAGAAAACGGCTGTGGCGCTGACGTTGCCTGTGAATGTGGAGTTGGTGGCATGTGAAACCCGCATGTGGAGCATTCGTTTGTGTGGGATGCTCACCAAGCTTCATTTCAGTCCTAGGCACTCAATGGGCACTAAGCATAGAGTGTGAAAACTGAGTTTCCTTGAGAGCTGCTTGGAAGCCTGATGGTGTGTGAAGTTAGTGAGCCAAATGGAGTTGTTCTCCCACAAGAACCACTCGGCTGATCCTTCTTCAATATGCCCTTCACCAACATGCAGTGTTTCCTTGATTGAATTAGCTCTCACTCCAATATTTGCGTCTAGAGCCTTTGCATTGAGGGCTATCTGAAAACGGCTGTGGCGCTGAAGTTGCCTGAGAATGTGGAGTTGGTGGCATGTGAAACCCGCATGTGGAGCATTGGTTTGTGTGGGATGCTCAGCAAGCTTCATTTCAGTCCTAGGCACACAAAGGGCACTAAGCATAGAGTGTGAAAACTGAGTTTCCTTGAGAGCTGCTTGGAAGCCTGATGGTGTGTGAAGTTAGTGAGCCAAATGGAGTTGTTCTCCCACAAGAACCACTCGGCTGATCCTTCTTCAATATGCCCTTCACCAACATGCAGTTTTTCCTTGATTGAATTAGCTCTCACACCAATATTTGCGTCTAGAGCCTTTGCATTGAGGGCTGTCTGAAAACGGCTGTGGCGCTGAAGTTGCCTGTGAATGTGGAGTTGGTGGCATGTGAAACCCGCATGTGGAGCATTCGTTTGTGTGGGATACTCTACCAGGTTCATTCCTAGATAATGCACTCAAAGGGCACTAAGCATAGAGTGTGAAAACTGAGTTTCCTTGAGAGCTGCTTGGAAGCCTGATGGTGTGTGAAGTTAGTGAGCCAAATGGAGTTGTTCTCCCACAAGAACCACTCGGCTGATCCTTCTTCAATATGCCCTTCACCAACATGCAGTGTTTCCTTGATTGAATTAGCTCTCACTCCAATATTTGCCTCTAGAGCCTTTGCATTGAGGGCTATCTGAAAACGGCTGTGGCGCTGAAGTTGCCTGTGAATGTGGAGTTGGTGGCATGTGAAACCCGCATGTGGAGCATTCTTTTGTGTGGGATGCTCTACTAGGTTCATTCCTAGATAATGCACTCAAAGGGCACTAAGCATAGAGTGTGAAAACTGAGTTTCCTTGAGAGCTGCTTGGAAGCCTGATGGTGTGTGAAGTTAGTGAGCCAAATGGAGTTGTTCTCCCACAAGAACCACTCGGCTGATCCTTCTTCAATATGCCCTTCACCAACATGCAGTGTTTCCTTGATTGAATTAGCTCTCACACCAATATTTGCTTCTAGAGCCTTTGCATTGAGGGCTATCTGAAAACGGCTGTGGCGCTGAAGTTGCCTGTGAATGTGGAGTTGGTGGCATGTGAAACCCGCATGTGGAGCATTCGTTTGTGTGGGATGCTCACCAAGCTTCATTTCAGTCCTAGGCACACAAAGGGCACTAAGCATAGAGTGTGAAAACTGAGTTTCCTTGAGAGCTGCTTGGAAACCTGATGGTGTGTGAAGTTAGTGAGACAAATGGAGTTGTTCTCCCACAAGAACCACTTGGCTGATCCTTCTTCAATATGCCCTTCACCAACATGCAGTGTTTCCTTGATTGAATTAGCTCTAAAACCAATATTTGCATCTAGAGCCTTTGCATTGAGGGCTATCTGAAAACGGCTGTGGCGCTGAAGTTGCCTGTGAATGTGGAGTTGGTGGCATGTGAAACCCGCATGTGGAGCATTGGTTTGTGTGGGATGCTCAGCAAGCTTCATTTCAGTCCTAGGCACACAAAGCGCACTAAGCCTAGAGTGTGAAAACTGAGTTTCCTTGAGAGGTGCTTGGAAGCCTGATGGTGTGTGAAGTTAGTGAGGCAAATGGAGTTGTTCTCCCACAAGAACCACTCGGCTGATCCTTCTTCAATATGCCCTTCACCAACATGCAGTGTTTCCTTGATTGAATTAGCTCTCACTCAAATATTTGCCTCTAGAGCCTTTGCATTGAGGGCTATCTGAAAACGGCTGTGGCGCTGAAGTTGCCTGAGAATGTGGAGTTGGTGGCATGTGAAACCCGCATGTGGAGCATTCTTTTGTGTGGGATGCTCTACTAGGTTCATTCCTAGATAATGCACTCAAAGGGCACTAAGCATAGAGTGTGAAAACTGAGTTTCCTTGAGAGCTGCTTGGAAGCCTGATGGTGTGTGAAGTTAGTGAGCCAAATGGAGTTGTTCTCCCACAAGAACCACTCGGCTGATCCTTCTTCAATATGCCCTTCACCAACATGCAGTGTTTCCTTGATTGAATTAGCTCTCACACCAATATTTGCTTCTAGAGCCTTTGCATTGAGGGCTATCTGAAAACGGCTGTGGCGCTGAAGTTGTCTGTGAATGTGGAGTTGGTGGCATGTGAAACCCGCATGTGGAGCATTCGTTTGTGTGGGATGCTCAGCAAGCTTCATTTCAGTCCTAGGCACACAAAGGGCACTAAGCATAGAGTGTGAAAACTGAGTTTCCTTGAGAGCTGCTTGGAAACCTGATGGTGTGTGAAGTTAGTGAGCCAAATGGAGTTGTTCTCCCACAAGAACCACTCGGCTGATCCTTCTTCAATATGCCCTTCACCAACATGCAGTGTTTCCTTGATTGAATTAGCTCTCACACCAATATTTGCGTCTAGAGCCTTTGCATTGAGGGCTGTCTGAAAACGGCTGTGGCGCTGAAGTTGCCTGTGAATGTGGAGTTGGTGGCATGTGAAACCCGCATGTGGAGCATTCTTTTGTGTGGGATGCTCTACCAGGTTCATTCCTAGATAATGCACTCAAAGGGCATTAAGCCTAGAGTGTGAAAACTGAGTTTCCTGGAGAGCTGCTTGGAAGCCTGATGGTGTGTGAAGTTAGTGAGCCAAATGGAGTTGTTCTCCCACAAGAACCACTCGGCTGATCCTTCTTCAATATGCCCTTCACCAACATGCAGTGTTTCCTTGATTGAATTAGCTCTCACACCAATATTTGCGTCTAGAGCCTTTGCATTGAGGGCTGTCTGAAAACGGCTGTGGCGCTGAAGTTGCCTGTGAATGTGGAGTTGGTGGCATGTGAAACCCGCATGTGGAGCATTCTTTTGTGTGGGATGCTCTACCATGTTCATTCCTAGATAATGCACTCAAAGGGCATTAAGCCTAGAGTGTGAAAACTGAGTTTCCTTGAGAGCTGCTTGGAAGCCTGATGGTGTGTGAAGTTAGTGAGCCGAATGGAGTTGTTCTCCCACAAGAACCACTTGGCTGATCCTTCTTCAATATGCCCTTCACCAACATGCAGTGTTTCCTTGATTGAATTAGCTCTCACACCAATATTTGCGTCTAGAGCCTTTGCATTGAGGGCTGTCTGAAAACGGCTGTGGCGCTGAAGTTGAATGTGAATGTGGAGTTGGTGGCATGTGAAACCCGCATGTGGAGCATTCTTTTGTGTGGGATGTTCTACCAGGTTCATTCCTAGATAATGCACTCAAAGGGCATTAAGCCTAGAGTGTGAAAACTGAGTTTCCTTGAGAGCTGCTTGGAAGCCTGATGGTGTGTGAAGTTAGTGAGCCAAATGGAGTTGTTCTCCCACAAGAACCACTCGGCTGATCCTTCTTCAATATGCCCTTCACCAACATGCAGTGTTTCCTTGATTGAATTAGCTCTCACACCAATATTTGCGTATAGAGCCTTTGCATTGAGGGCTATCTGAAAACGGCTGTGGCGCTGAAGTTGCCTGTGAATGTGGAGTTGGTGGCATGTGAAACCCGCATGTGGAGCATTCGTTTGTGTGGGATGCTCACCAAGCTTCATTTCAGTCCTAGGCACACAAAGGGCACTAAGCATAGAGTGTGAAAACTGAGTTTCCTTGAGAGCTGCTTGGAAGCCTGATGGTGTGTGAAGTTAGTGAGCCAAATGGAGTTGTTCTCCCACAAGAACCACTCGGCTGATCCTTCTTCAATATGCCCTTCACCAACATGCAGTGTTTCCTTGATTGAATTAGCTCTCACACCAATATTTGCGTCTAGAGCCTTTGCATTGAGGGCTGTCTGAAAACGGCTGTGGCGCTGAAGTTGCCTGTGAATGTGGAGTTGGTGGCATGTGAAACCCGCATGTGGAGCATTCTTTTGTGTGGGATGCTCTACCAGGTTCATTCCTAGATAATGCACTCAAAGGGCATTAAGCCTAGAGTGTGAAAACTGAGTTTCCTGGAGAGCTGCTTGGAAGCCTGATGGTGTGTGAAGTTAGTGAGCCAAATGGAGTTGTTCTCCCACAAGAACCACTCGGCTGATCCTTCTTCAATATGCCCTTCACCAACATGCAGTGTTTCCTTGATTCAATTAGCTCTCACACCAATATTTGCGTCTAGAGCCTTTGCATTGAGGGCTGTCTGAAAACGGCTGTGGCGCTGAAGTTGCCTGTGAATGTGGAGTTGGTGGCATGTGAAACCCGCATGTGGAGCATTGGTTTGTGTGGGATGCTCAGCAAGCTTCATTTCAGTCCTAGGCACACAAAGGGCACTAAGCATAGAGTGTGAAAACTGAGTTTCCTTGAGAGCTGCTTGGAAGCCTGATGGTGTGTGAAGTTAGTGAGCCAAATGGAGTTGTTCTCCCACAAGAACCACTCGGCTGATCCTTCTTCAATATGCCCTTCACCAACATGCAGTGTTTCCTTGATTGAATTAGCTCTCACACCAATATTTGCGTCTAGAGCCTTTGCATTGAGGGCTGTCTGAAAACGGCTGTGGCGCTGAAGTTGCCTGTGAATGTGGAGTTGGTGGCATGTGAAACCCGCATGTGCAGCATTCTTTTGTGTGGGATGCTCTACCATGTTCATTCCTAGATAATGCACTCAAAGGGCATTAAGCCTAGAGTGTGAAAACTGAGTTTCCTTGAGAGCTGCTTGGAAGCCTGATGGTGTGTGAAGTTAGTGAGCCGAATGGAGTTGTTCTCCCACAAGAACCACTTGGCTGATCCTTCTTCAATATGCCCTTCACCAACATGCAGTGTTTCCTTGATTGAATTAGCTCTCACACCAATATTTGCGTCTAGAGCCTTTGCATTGAGGGCTGTCTGAAAACGGCTGTGGCGCTGAAGTTGAATGTGAATGTGGAGTTGGTGGCATGTGAAACCCGCATGTGGAGCATTCTTTTGTGTGGGATGTTCTACCAGGTTCATTCCTAGATAATGCACTCAAAGGGCATTAAGCCTAGAGTGTGAAAACTGAGTTTCCTTGAGAGCTGCTTGGAAGCCTGATGGTGTGTGAAGTTAGTGAGCCAAATGGAGTTGTTCTCCCAAAAGAACCACTCGGCTGATCCTTCTTCAATATGCCCTTCACCAACATGCAGTGTTTCCTTGATTGAATTAGCTCTCACACCAATATTTGCGTCTAGAGCCTTTGCATTGAGGGCTATCTGAAAACGGCTGTGGCGCTGAAGTTGCCTGTGAATGTGGAGTTGGTGGCATGTGAAACCCGCATGTGGAGCATTCGTTTGTGTGGGATGCTCACCAAGCTTCATTTCAGTCCTAGGCACACAAAGGGCACTAAGCATAGAGTGTGAAAACTGAGTTTCCTTGAGAGCTGCTTGGAAGCCTGATGGTGTGTGAAGTTAGTGAGCCAAATGGAGTTGTTCTCCCACAAGAACCACTCGGCTGATCCTTCTTCAATATGCCCTTCACCAACATGCAGTGTTTCCTTGATTGAATTAGCTCTCACACCAATATTTGCGTCTAGTGCCTTTGCATTGAGGGCTGTCTGAAAACGGCTGTGGCGCTGAAGTTGCCTGTGAATGTGGAGTTGGTGGCATGTGAAACCCGCATGTGGAGCATTCGTTTGTGTGGGATACTCTACCAGGTTCATTCCTAGATAATGCACTCAAAGGGCACTAAGCATAGAGTGTGAAAACTGAGTTTCCTTGAGAGCTGCTTGGAAGCCTGATGGTGTGTGAAGTTAGTGAGCCAAATGGAGTTGTTCTCCCACAAGAACCACTCGGCTGATCCTTCTTCAATATGCCCTTCACCAACATGCAATGTTTCCTTGATTGAATTAGCTCTCACACCAATATTTGCGTCTAGAGCCTTTGCATTGAGGGCTATCTGAAAACGGCTGTGGCGCTGAAGTTGCCTGTGAACGTGGAGTTGGTGGCATGTGAAACCCGCATGTGGAGCATTCGTTTGTGTGGGATGCTCAGCAAGCTTCATTTCAGTCCTAGGCACACAAAGGGCACTAAGCATAGAGTGTGAAAACTGAGTTTCCTTGAGAGCTGCTTAGAAACCTGATGGTGTGTGAAGTTAGTGAGCCAAATGGAGTTGTTCTCCCACAAGAACCACTCGGCTGATCCTTCTTCAATATGCCCTTCACCAACATGCAGTGTTTCCTTGATTGAATTAGCTCTCACACCAATATTTGCGTCTAGAGCCTTTGCATTGAGGGCTATCTGAAAACGGCTGTGGCGCTGAAGTTGCCTGAGAATGTGGAGTTGGTGGCATGTGAAACCCGCATGTGGAGCATTCTTTTGTGTGGGATGCTCTACCAGGTTCATTCCTAGATAATGCACTCAAAGGGCACTAAGCATAGTGTGTGAAAACTGAGTTTCCTTGAGAGCTGCTTGGAAGCCTGATGGTGTGTGAAGTTAGTGAGCCAAATGGAGTTGTTCTCCCACAAGAACCACTCGGCTGATCCTTCTTCAATATGCCCTTCACCAACATGCAGTGTTTCCTTGATTGAATTAGCTCTCACACCAATATTTGGGCCTGGAGCCTTTGCATTGAGGGCTATCTGAAAACGGCTGTGGCGCTGAAGTTGCCTGTGAATGTGGAGTTGGTGGCATGTGAAACCCGCATATGGAGCATTCGTTTGTGTGGGATGCTCAGCAAGCTTCATTTCAGTCCTAGGCACACAAAGGGCACTAAGCATAGAGTGTGAAAACTGAGTTTCCTTGAGAGCTGCTTGGAAACCTGATGGTGTGTGAAGTTAGTGAGCCAAATGGAGTTGTTCTCCCAAAAGAACCACTTGGCTGATCCTTCTTCAATATGCCCTTCACCAACATGCAGTGTTTCCTTGATTGAATTAGCTCTCACACCAATATTTGCGTCTAGAGCCTTTGCATTGAGGGCTATCTGAAAACGGCTGTGGCGCTGAAGTTGCCTGTGAATGTGGAGTTGGTGGCATGTGAAACCCGCATGTGGAGCATTGGTTTGTGTGGGATGCTCAGCAAGCTTCATTTCAGTCCTAGGCACACAAAGGGCACTAAGCATAGAGTGTGAAAACTGAGTTTCCTTGAGAGCTGCTTGGAAGCCTGATGGTGTGTGAAGTTAGTGAGCCAAATGGAGTTGTTCTCCCACAAGAACCACTCGGCTGATCCTTCTTCAATATGCCCTTCACCAACATGCAGTGTTTCCTTGATTGAATTAGCTCTCACACCAATATTTGCGTCTAGAGCCTTTGCATTGAGGGCTATCTGAAAACGGCTGTGGCGCTGAAGTTGCCTGTGAATGTGGAGTTGGTGGCATGTGAAACCCGCATGTGGAGCATTGGTTTGTGTGGGATGCTCACCAAGCTTCATTTCAGTCCTAGGCACACAAATGGCACTAAGCATAGAGTGTGAAAACTCAGTTTCCTTGAGAGGTGCTTGGAAGCCTGATGGTGTGTGAAGTTAGTGAGCCAAATGGAGTTGTTCTCCCACAAGAACCACTCGGCTGATCCTTCTTCAATATGCCCTTCACCAACATGCAGTGTTTCCTTGATTGAATTAGCTCTCACACCAATATTTGCGTCTAGAGCCTTTGCATTGAGTGCTATCTGAAAACGGCTGTGGCGCTGAAGTTGCCTGTGAATGTTGAGTTGGTGGCATGTGAAACCCGCATGTGGAGCATTCGTTTGTGTGGGATACTCTACCAGGTTCATTCCTAGATAATGCACTCAAAGGGCACTAAGCATAGAGTGTGAAAACTGAGTTTCCTTGAGAGCTGCTTGGAAGCCTGATGGTGTGTGAAGTTAGTGAGCCAAATGGAGTTGTTCTCCCACAAGAACCACTCGGCTGATCCTTCTTCAATATGCCCTTCACCAACATGCAATGTTTCCTTGATTGAATTAGCTCTCACACCAATATTTGCGTCTAGAGCCTTTGCATTGAGGGCTATCTGAAAACGGCTGTGGCGCAGAAGTTGCCTGTGAACGTGGAGTTGGTGGCCTGTGAAACCCGCATGTGGAGCATTCGTTTGTGTGGGATGCTCAGCAAGATTCATTTCAGTCCTAGGCACACAAAGGGCACTAAGCACAGAGTGTGAAAACTGAGTTTCCTTGAGAGCTGCTTAGAAACCTGATGGTGTGTGAAGTTAGTGAGCCAAATGGAGTTGTTCTCCCACAAGAACCACTCGGCTGATCCTTCTTCAATATGCCCTTCACCAACATGCAGTGTTTCCTTGATTGAATTAGCTCTCACACCAATATTTGCATCTAGAGCCTTTGCATTGAGGCCTATCTGAAAACGGCTGTGGCGCTGAAGTTGCCTGTGAATGTGGAGTTGGTGGCATGTGAAACCCGCATGTGGAGCATTGCTTTGTTGAAATGCTCTACCTGGTTCATTCCTAGATAATGCACTCAAAGGGCACTAAGCATAGAGTGTGAAAACTGAGTTTCCTTGAGAGCTGCTTGGAAGCCTGATGGTGTGTGAAGTTAGTGAGGCAAATGGAGTTGTTCTCCCACAAGAACCACTCGGCTGATCCTTCTTCAATATGCCCTTCACCAACATGCAGTGTTTCCTTGATTGAATTAGCTCTCACACCAATATTTGCGTCTAGAGCCTTTGCATTGAGGGCTATCGGAAAACGGCTGTGGCGCTGAAGTTGCCTGTGAATGTGGAGTTGGTGGCATGTGAAACCCGCATGTGGAGCATTCTTTTGTGTGGGATGCTCTACCAGGTTCATTCCTAGATAATGCACTCAAAGGGCACTAAGCATAGAGTGTGAAAACTGAGTTTCCTTGAGAGCTGCTTGGAAGCCTGATGGTGTGTGAAGTTAGTGAGCCAAATGGAGTTGTTCTCCCACAAGAACCACTTGGCTAATCCTTCTTCAATATGCCCTTCAGCAAGATGCAGTGTTTCCTTGATTGAATTAGCTCTCACACCAATATTTGGGCCTGGAGCGTTTGCATTGAGGGCTATCTGTAAACGGCTGTGGCGCTGAAGTTGCCTGTGAATGTGGAGTTGGTGGCATGTGAAACCCGCATATGGAGCATTCGTTTGTGTGGGATGCTCAGCAAGCTTCATTTCAGTCCTAGGCACACAAAGGGCACTAAGCATAGAGTGTGAAAACTGAGTTTCCTTGAGAGGTGCTTGGAAGCCTGATGGTGTGTGAAGTTAGTGAGCCAAATGGAGTTGTTCTCCCACAAGAACCACTCGGCTGATCCTTCTTCAATATGCCCTTCACCAACATGCAGTGTTTCCTTGATTGAATTAGCTCTCACACCAATATTTGCGTCTAGAGCCTTTGCATTGAGGGCTATCTGAAAACGACTGTGGCGCTGAAGTTGCCTGTGAATGTGGAGTTGGTGGCATGTGAAACCCGCATGTGGAGCATTGGTTTGTGTGGGATGCTCACCAAGCTTCATTTCAGTCCTAGGCACACAAAGGGCAGTAAGCATAGAGTGTGAAAACTGAGTTTCCTTGAGAGCTGCTTGGAAGCCTGATGGTGTGTGAAGTTAGTGAGCCAAATGGAGTTGTTCTCCCACAAGAACCACTCGGCTGATCCTTCTTCAATATGCCCTTCACCAACATGCAGTGTTTCCTTGATTGAATTAGCTCTCACACCAATATTTGCGTCTAGAGCCTTTGCATTGAGTGCTATCTGAAAACGGCTGTGGCGCTGAAGTTGCCTGTGAATGTGGAGTTGGTGGCATGTGAAACCCGCATGTGGAGCATTGCTTTGTGTGAAATGCTCTACCTGGTTCATTCCTAGATAATGCACTCAAAGGGCACTAAGCATAGAGTGTGAAAACTGAGTTTCCTTGAGAGCTGCTTGGAAGCCTGATGGTGTGTGAAGTTAGTGAGGCAAATGGAGTTGTTCTCCCACAAGAACCACTCGGCTGATCCTTCTTCAATATGCCCTTCAGCAAGATGCAGTGTTTCCTTGATTGAATTAGCTCTCACACCAATATTTGCGTCTAGAGCCTTTGCATTGAGGGCTATCGGAAAACGGCTGTGGCGCTGAAGTTGCCTGTGAATGTGGAGTTGGTGGCATGTGAAACCCGCATGTGGAGCATTCTTTTGTGTGGGATGCTCTACCAGGTTCATTCCTAGATAATGCACTCAAAGGGCACTAAGCATAGAGTGTGAAAACTGAGTTTCCTTGAGAGCTGCTTGGAAGCCTGATGGTGTGTGAAGTTAGTGAGCCAAATGGAGTTGTTCTCCCACAAGAACCACTCGGCTGATTCTTCTTCAATATGCGCTTCACCAACATGCAGTGTTTCCTTGATTGAATTAGCTCTCACACCAATATTTGGGCCTGGAGCCTTTGCATTGAGGGCTATCTGAAAACGGCTGTGGCGCTGAAGTTGCCTGTGAATGTGGAGTTGGTGGCATGTGAAACCCGCATGTGGAGCATTGGTTTGTGTGGGATGCTCACCAAGTTTCATTTCAGTCCTAGGCACACAAATGGCACTAAGCATAGAGTGTGAAAAGTGAGTTTCCTTGAGAGCTGCTTGGAAGCCTGATGGTGTGTGACGTTAGTGAGCCAAATGGAGTTGTTCACCCACAAGAACCACTCGGCTGATCCTTCTTCAATATGCCCTTCACCAACATGCAGTGTTTCCTTGATTGAATTAGCTCTCACACCAATATTTGCGTCTAGAGCCTTTGCATTGAGTGCTATCGGAAAACGGCTGTGGCGCTGAAGTTGCCTGTGAATGTGGAGTTGGTGGCATGTGAAACCCGCATGTGGAGCATTCGTTTGTGTGGGATACTCTACCAGGTTCATTCCTAGATAATGCACTCAAAGGGCACTAAGCATAGAGTGTGAAAACTGAGTTTCCTTGAGAGCTGCTTGGAAGCCTGATGGTGTGTGAAGTTAGTGAGCCAAATGGAGTTGTTCTCCCACAAGAACCACTCGGCTGATCCTTCTTAAATATGCCCTTCACCAACATGCAATGTTTCCTTGATTGAATTAGCTCTCACACCAATATTTGCGTCTAGAGCCTTTGCATTGAGGGCTATCTGAAAACGGCTGTGGCGCTGAAGTTGCCTTTGAACGTGGAGTTGGTGGCCTGTGAAACCCGCATGTGGAGCATTCGTTTGTGTGGGATGCTCAGCAAGATTCATTTCAGTCCTAGGCACACAAAGGGCACTAAGCATAGAGTGTGAAAACTGAGTTTCCTTGAGAGTTGCTTGGAAGCCTGATGGTGTGTGAAGTTAGTGAGCCAAATGGAGTTGTTCTCCCACAAGAACCACTTGGCTGATCTTTCTTCAATATGCCCTTCACCAACATGCAGTGTTTCCTTGATTGAATTAGCTCTCACACCAATATTTGCGTCTAGAGCCTTTGCATTGAGGGCTATCTGAAAACGGCTGTGGCGCTGAAGTTGCCTGTGAATGTGGAGTTTGTGGCATGTGAAACCCGCATGTGGAGCATTCGTTTGTGTGGGATGCTGTACCAGGTTCATTCCTAGATAATGCACTCAAAGGGCACTAAGCATAGAGTGTGAAAACTGAGTTTCCATGAGAGATGCTTGGAAGCCTGATGGTGTGTGAAGTTAGTGAGCCAAATGGAGTTGTTCTCCCACAAGAACCACTCGGCTGATCCTTCTTCAATATGCGCTTCACCAACATGCAGTGTTTCCTTGATTGAATTAGCTCTCACACCAATATTTGCGTCTAGAGCCTTTGCATTGAGTGCTATCGGAAAACGGCTGTGGCGCTGAAGTTGCCTGTGAATGTGGAGTTGGTGGCATGTGAAACCCGCATGCGGAGCATTCGTTTGTGTGGGATGCTCTACCAGGTTCATTCCTAGATAATGCACTCAAAGGGCACTAAGCATAGAGTGTGAAAACTGAGTTTCCTTGAGAGCTGCTTGGAAGCCTGATGGTGTGTGAAGTTAGTGAGCCAAATGGAGTTGTTCTCCCACAAGAACCACTCGGCTGATCCTTCTTCAATATGCCCTTCACCAACATGCAGTGTTTCCTTGATTGAATTAGCTCTCACACCAATATTTGCGTCTAGAGCCTTTGCATTGAGGGCTGTCTGAAAACGGCTGTGGCGCTGAAGTTGCCTGTGAATGTGGAGTTGGTGGCATGTGAAACCCGCATGTGGAGCATTCGTTTGTGTGGGATACTCTACCAGGTTCATTCCTAGATAATGCACTCAAAGGGCACTAAGCATAGAGTGTGAAAACTGAGTTTCCTTGAGAGCTGCTTGGAAGCCTGATGGTGTGTGAAGTTAGTGAGCCAAATGGAGTTGTTCTCCCACAAGAACCACTCGGCTGATCCTTCTTCAATATGCGCTTCACCAACATGCAATGTTTCCTTGATTGAATTAGCTCTCACACCAATATTTGCGTCTAGAGCCTTTGCATTGAGGGCTATCTGAAAACGGCTGTGGCGCAGAAGTTGCCTGAGAATGTGGAGTTGGTGGCATGTGAAACCCGCATGTGGAGCATTCGTTTGTGTGGGATGCTCACCAAGCTTCATTTCAGTCCTAGGCACTCAAAGGGCACTAAGCATAGAGTGTGAAAACTGAGTTTCCATGAGAGATGCTTGGAAGCCTGATGGTGTGTGAAGTTAGTGAGCCAAATGGAGTTGTTCTCCCACAAGAACCACTCGGCTGATCCTTCTTCAATATGCCCTTCACCAACATGCAGTGTTTCCTTGATTGAATTAGCTCTCACACCAATATTTGCGTCTAGAGCCTTTACATTGAGGGCTATCTGAAAACGGCTGTGGCGCTGAAGTTGCCTGAGAATGTGGAGTTGGTGGCATGTGAAACCCGCATGTGGAGCATTCGTTTGTGTGGGATGCTCTACCTGGTTCATTCCTAGATAATGCACTCAAAGGGCACTAAGCATAGAGTGTGAAAACTCAGTTTCCTTGAGAGCTGCTTGGAAGCCTGATGGTGTGTGAAGTTAGTGAGGCAAATGGAGTTGTTCTCCCACAAGAACCACTCGGCTGATCCTTCTTCAATATGCCCTTCAGCAAGATGCAGTGTTTCCTTGATTGAATTAGCTCTCACACCAATATTTGCGTCTAGAGCCTTTGCATTGAGGGCTATCGGAAAACGGCTGTGGCGCTGAAGTTGCCTGTGAATGTGGAGTTGGTGGCATGTGAAACCCGCATGTGGAGCATTCTTTTGTGTGGGATGCTCTACCAGGTTCATTCCTAGATAATGCACTCAAAGGGCACTAAGCATAGAGTGTGAAAACTGAGTTTCCTTGAGAGCTGCTTGGACGCCTGATGGTGTGTGAAGTTAGTGAGCCAAATGGAGTTGTTCTCCCACAAGAACCACTCGGCTGATCCTTCTTCAATATGCCCTTCACCAACATGCAGTGTTTCCTTGATTGAATTAGCTCACACACCAATATTTGCGTCTAGAGCCTTTGCATTGAGGGCTATCTGAAAACGGCTTTGGCGCTGAAGTTGCCTGAGAATGTGGAGTTGGTGGCATGTGAAACCCGCATGTGGAGCATTGGTTTGTTGGGAATCTCACCAAGCTTCATTTCAGTCCTAGGCACTCAATGGGCATTAAGCCTAGAGTGTGAAAACTGAGTTTCCTTGAGAGCTGCTTGGAAGCCTGATGGTGTGTGAAGTTAGTGAGCCAAATGGAGGTGTTCTCCCACAAGAACCACTCGGCTGATTCTTCTTCAATATGCGCTTCACCAACATGCAGTGTTTCCTTGATTGAATTAGCTCTCACACCAATATTTGCTCCTAGAACCTTTGTATTGAGGGCTATCTGAAAATGGCTTTGGCGCTGAAGTTGTCTGTGAATGTGGAGTTGGTGGCATGTGAAACCCGCATGTGGAGCATTGGTTTGTGTGGGATGCTCTACCAGGTTCATTCCTACATAATGCACTCAAAGGGCATTAAGCCTAGAGTGTGAAAACTGAGTTTCCTTGAGAGCTGTATGGAAACCTGATGGTGTGTGAAGTTAGTGAGCCAAATGGAGGTGTTCTCCCACAAGAACCACTCGGCTGATTCTTCTTCAATATGCGCTTCACCAACATGCAGTGTTTCCTTGATTGAATTAGCTCTCACACCAATATTTGGGCCTAGAGCCTTTGCATTGAGGGCTATCTGAAAACGGCTGTGGCGCTGAAGTTGTCTGTGAATGTGGAGTTGGTGGCATGTGAAACCCGCATGTGGAGCATTGGTTTGTATGGGATGCTCTACCACGTTCATTTCAGTCCTAGGCACTCAAAGGGCATTAAGCCTAGAGTGTGAAAACTGAGTTTCCTTGAGAGCTGCTTGGAAGCCTGATGGTGTGTGAAGTTAGTGAGCCAAATGGAGTTGTTGTCCCACAAGAACCACTCGGCTGATTCTTCTTCAATATGCGCTTCACCAACATGCAGTGTTTCCTTGATTGAATTAGCTCTCACACCAATATTTTCGCCTAGAGCCTTTGCATTGAGGGCTATCTGAAAATGGCTTTGGCGCTGAAGTTGTCTGTGAATGTGGAGTTGGTGGCATGTGAAACCCGCATGTGGAGCATTCGTTTGTGTGGGATGCTCTACCAGGTTCATTCCTACATAATGCACTCAAAGGGCATTAAGCCTAGAGTGTGAAAACTGAGTTTCCTTGAGAGCTGCTTGGAAGCCTGATGGTGTGTGAAGTTAGTGAGCCAAATGGAGTTGTTCTCCCACAAGAACCACTCGGCTGATTCTTCTTCAATATGCCCTTCACCAACATGCAGTGTTTCCTTGATTGAATTAGCTCTCACACCAATATTTGCGTCTAGAGCCTTTGCATTGAGGGCTATCTGAAAACGGCTGTGGCGCTGAAGTTGTCTGTGAATGTGGAGTTGGTGGCATGTGAAACCCGCATGTGGAGCATTGGTTTGTGTGGGAATGCTCTACCAGGTGCATTCCTAGATAATGCACTCAAAGGGCATTAAGCCTAGAGTGTGAAAACTGAGTTTCCTTGAGAGCTGCTTGGAAGCCTGATGGTGTGTGAAGTTAGTGAGCCAAATGGAGTTGTTCTCCCACAAGAACCACTCGGCTGATTCTTCTTCAATATGCGCTTCACCAACATGCAGTGTTTCCTTGATTGAATTAGCTCTCACACCAATATTTGGGCCTGGAGCCTTTGCATTGAGAGCTACCTGAAAACGGCTTTGGCGCTGAAGTTGTCTGTGAATGTGGAGTTGGTGGCATGTGAAACCCGCATGTGGAGCATTGGTTCGTGTGGGATGCTCTACCAGGTGCATTTCATTCCTTGGCACTCAAAGGGCAATAAGCCTAGAGTGTGAAAACTGAGTTTCCTTGAGAGCTGCTTGGAAGCCTGATGGTGTGTGAAGTTAGTGAGCCAAATGGAGTTGTTCTCCCACAAGAACCACTCGGCTGATTCTTCTTCAATATGCGCTTCACCAACATGCAGTGTTTCCTTGATTGAATTAGCTCTCACACCAATATTTGCACCTAGAGCCTTTGCATTGAGGGCTATCTGAAAATGGCTTTGGCGCTGAAGTTGTCTGTGAATGTGGAGTTGGTGGCATGTGAAACCCGCATGTGGAGCATTGGTTTGTGTGGGATGCTCTACCAGGTTCATTCCTAGATAATGCACTCAAAGGGCATTAAGGCTAGAGTGTGAAAACTGAGTTTCTTTGAGAGCTGCTTGGAAGCCTGATGGTGTGTGAAATTAGTGAGCCAAATGGAGTTGTTCTCCCACAAGAACCACTCGGCTGATTCTTCTTCAATATGCGCTTCACCAACATGCAGTGTTTCCTTGATTGAATTAGCTCTCACACCAATATTTGCGCCTAGAGCCTTTGATTTGAGAGCTATCTGAAAATGGCTTTGGCGATGAAGTTGTCTGTGAATGTGGAGTTGGTGGCATGTGAAACCCGCATGTGGAGCATTCGTTTGTGTGGGATGCTCTACCAGGTTCATTCCTACATAATGCACTCAAAGGGCATTAAGCCTAGAGTGTGAAAACTGAGTTTCCTTGAGAGCTGCATGGAAGCCTGATGGTGTGTGAAGTTAGTGAGCCAAATGGTGTTGTTGTCCCACAAGAACCACTCGGCTGATTCTTCTTCAATATGCGCTTCACCAACATGCAGTGTTTCCTTGATTGAATTAGCTCTCACACCAATATTTGCGTCTAGAGCCTTTGCATTGAGGGCTATCTGAAAGCGGCTGTGCCACTGAAGTTGCCTGTGAATGTGGAGTTGGTGGCATGTGAAACCCGCATGTGGAGCATTGGTTTGTGTGGGATGCTCTACCAGGTGCATTCCTAGATAATGCACTCAAAGGGCATTAAGCATAGAGTGTGAAAACTGAGTTTCCTTGAGAGCTGCTTGGAAGCCTGATGGTGTGTGAAGTTAGTGAGCCAAATGGAGTTGTTCTCCCACAAGAACCACTCGGCTGATTCTTCTTCAATATGCGCTTCACCAACATGCAGTGTTTCCTTGATTGAATTAGCTCTCACACCAATATTTGGGCCTGGAACCTTTGCATTGAGGGCTACCTGAAAACGGCTTTAGCGCTGAAGTTGTCTGTGAATGTGGAGTTGGTGGCATGTGAAACCCGCATGTGGAGCATTCGTTTGTGTGGGATGCTCAGCAAGCTTCATTTCAGTCCTAGGCACACAAAGGGCACTAAGCATAGAGTGTGAAAACTGAGTTTCCTTGAGAGCTGCTTGGAAGCCTGATGGTGTGTGAAGTTAGTGAGCCAAAATGGAGTTGTTCTCCCACAAGAACCACTCGGCTGATCCTTCTTCAATATGCCCTTCACCAACATGCAGTGTTTCCTTGATTGAATTAGCTCTCACACCAATATTTGCGTCTAGAGCCTTTGCATTGAGGGCTATCTGAAAACGGCTGTGGCGCTGAAGTTGCCTGTGAATGTGGAGTTGGTGGCATGTGAAACCCGCATGTGGAGCATTGCTTTGTTGAAATGCTCTACCTGGTTCATTCCTAGATAATGCACTCAAAGGGCACTAAGCATAGAGTGTGAAAACTGAGTTTCCTTGAGAGCTGCTTGGAAGCCTGATGGTGTGTGAAGTTAGTGAGGCAAATGGAGTTGTTCTCCCACAAGAACCACTCGGCTGATCCTTCTTCAATATGCCCTTCACCAACATGCAGTGTTTCCTTGATTGAATTAGCTCTCACACCAATATTTGCGTCTAGAGCCTTTGCATTGAGGGCTATCGGAAAACGGCTGTGGCGCTGAAGTTGCCTGTGAATGTGGAGTTGGTGGCATGTGAAACCCGCATGTGGAGCATTCTTTTGTGTGGGATGCTGTACCAGGTTCATTCCTAGATAATGCACTCAAAGGGCACTAAGCATAGAGTGTGAAAACTGAGTTTCCTTGAGAGCTGCTTGGAAGCCTGATGGTGTGTGAAGTTAGTGAGCCAAATGGAGTTGTTCTCCCACAAGAACCACTTGGCTAATCCTTCTTCAATATGCCCTTCAGCAAGATGCAGTGTTTCCTTGATTGAATTAGCTCTCACACCAATATTTGGGCCTGGAGCCTTTGCATTGAGGGCTATCTGTAAACAGCTGTGGCGCTGAAGTTGCCTGTGAATGTGGAGTTGGTGGCATGTGAAACCCGCATATGGAGCATTCGTTTGTGTGGGATGCTCAGCAAGCTTCATTTCAGTCCTAGGCACACAAAGGGCACTAAGCATAGAGTGTGAAAACTGAGTTTCCTTGAGAGGTGCTTGGAAGCCTGATGGTGTGTGAAGTTAGTGAGCCAAATGGAGTTGTTCTCCCACAAGAACCACTCGGCTGATCCTTCTTCAATATGCCCTTCACCAACATGCAGTGTTTCCTTGATTGAATTAGCTCTCACACCAATATTTGCGTCTAGAGCCTTTGCATTGAGGGCTATCTGAAAACGGCTGTGGCGCTGAAGTTGCCTGTGAATGTGGAGTTGGTGGCATGTGAAACCCGCATGTGGAGCATTGGTTTGTGTGGGATGCTCACCAAGCTTCATTTCAGTCCTAGGCACACAAAGGGCAGTAAGCATAGAGTGTGAAAACTGAGTTTCCTTGAGAGCTGCTTGGAAGCCTGATGGTGTGTGAAGTTAGTGAGGCAAATGGAGTTGTTCTCCCACAAGAACCACTCGGCTGATCCTTCTTCAATATGCCCTTCACCAACATGCAGTGTTTCCTTGATTGAATTAGCTCTCACACCAATATTTGCGTCTAGAGCCTTTGCATTGAGTGCTATCTGAAAACGGCTGTGGCGCTGAAGTTGCCTGTGAATGTGGAGTTGGTAGCATGTGAAACCCGCATGTGGAGCATTGCTTTGTGTGAAATGCTCTACCTGGTTCATTCCTAGATAATGCACTCAAAGGGCACTAAGCATAGAGTGTGAAAACTGAGTTTCCTTGAGAGCTGCTTGGAAGCCTGATGGTGTGTGAAGTTAGTGAGGCAAATGGAGTTGTTCTCCCACAAGAACCACTCGGCTGATCCTTCTTCAATATGCCCTTCAGCAAGATGCAGTGTTTCCTTGATTGAATTAGCTCTCACACCAATATTTGCGTCTAGAGCCTTTGCATTGAGGGCTATCGGAAAACGGCTGTGGCGCTGAAGTTGCCTGTGAATGTGGAGTTGGTGGCATGTGAAACCCGCATGTGGAGCATTCTTTTCTGTGGGATGCTCTACCAGGTTCATTCCTAGATAATGCACTCAAAGGGCACTAAGCATAGAGTGTGAAAACTGAGTTTCCTTGAGAGCTGCTTGGAAGCCTGATGGTGTGTGAAGTTAGTGAGCCAAATGGAGTTGTTCTCCCACAAGAACCACTCGGCTGATTCTTCTTCAATATGCGCTTCACCAACATGCAGTGTTTCCTTGATTGAATTAGCTCTCACACCAATATTTGGGCCTGGAGCCTTTGCATTGAGGGCTATCTGAAAACGGCTGTGGCGCTGAAGTTGCCTGTGAATGTGGAGTTGGTGGCATGTGAAACCCGCATGTGGAGCATTGGTTTGTGTGGGATGCTCACCAAGTTTCATTTCAGTCCTAGGCACACAAATGGCACTAAGCATAGAGTGTGAAAAGTGAGTTTCCTTGAGAGCTGCTTGGAAGCCTGATGGTGTGTGACGTTAGTGAGCCAAATGGAGTTGTTCTCCCACAAGAACCACTCGGCTGATCCTTCTTCAATATGCCCTTCACCAACATGCAGTGTTTCCTTGATTGAATTAGCTCTCACACCAATATTTGCGTCTAGAGCCTTTGCATTGAGTGCTATCGGAAAACGGCTGTGGCGCTGAAGTTGCCTGTGAATGTGGAGTTGGTGGCATGTGAAACCCGCATGTGGAGCATTCGTTTGTGTGGGATACTCTACCAGGTTCATTCCTAGATAATGCACTCAAAGGGCACTAAGCATAGAGTGTGAAAACTGAGTTTCCTTGAGAGCTGCTTGGAAGCCTGATGGTGTGTGAAGTTAGTGAGCCAAATGGAGTTGTTCTCCCACAAGAACCACTCGGCTGATCCTTCTTAAATATGCCCTTCACCAACATGCAATGTTTCCTTGATTGAATTAGCTCTCACACCAATATTTGCGTCTAGAGCCTTTGCATTGAGGGCTATCTGAAAACGGCTGTGGCGCTGAAGTTGCCTTTGAACGTGGAGTTGGTGGCCTGTGAAACCCGCATGTGGAGCATTCGTTTGTGTGGGATGCTCAGCAAGATTCATTTCAGTCCTAGGCACACAAAGGGCACTAAGCATAGAGTGTGAAAACTGAGTTTCCTTGAGAGCTGCTTAGAAACCTGATGGTGTGTGAAGTTAGTGAGCCAAATGGAGTTGTTCTCCCACAAGAACCACTCGGCTGATCCTTCTTCAATATGCCCTTCACCAACATGCAGTGTTTCCTTCATTGAATTAGCTCTCACACCAATATTTGCATCTAGAGCCTTTGCATTGAGGGCTATCTGAAAACGGCTGTGGCGCTGAAGTTGTCTGTGAATGTGGAGTTGGTGGCATGTGAAACCCGCATGTGGAGCATTCGTTTGTGTGGGATGCTCACCAAGCTTCATTTCCGTCCTAGGCACTCAAAGGGCACTAAGCATAGAGTGTGAAAACTGAGTTTCCTTGAGAGTTGCTTGGAAGCCTGATGGTGTGTGAAGTTAGTGAGCCAAATGGAGTTGTTCTCCCACAAGAACCACTTGGCTGATCTTTCTTCAATATGCCCTTCACCAACATGCAGTGTTTCCTTGATTGAATTAGCTCTCACACCAATATTTGCGTCTAGAGCCTTTGCATTGAGGGCTATCTGAAAACGGCTGTGGCGCTGAAGTTGCCTGTGAATGTGGAGTTTGTGGCATGTGAAACCCGCATGTGGAGCATTCGTTTGTGTGGGATGCTGTACCAGGTTCATTCCTAGATAATGCACTCAAAGGGCACTAAGCATAGAGTGTGAAAACTGAGTTTCCATGAGAGATGCTTGGAAGCCTGATGGTGTGTGAAGTTAGTGAGCCAAATGGAGTTGTTCTCCCACAAGAACCACTCGGCTGATCCTTCTTCAATATGCGCTTCACCAACATGCAGTGTTTCCTTGATTGAATTAGCTCTCACACCAATATTTGCGCCTAGAGCCTTTGCATTGAGGGCTATCTGAAAACGGCTGTGGCGCTGAAGTTGCCTGTGAATGTGGAGTTGGTGGCATGTGAAACCCGCATGTGGAGCATTGGTTTGTGTGGGATGCTCTACCTGGTTCATTCCTTGATAATGCACTCAAAGGGCACTAAGCATAGAGTGGGAAAACTGAGTTTCCTTGAGAGCTGCTTGGAAGCCTGATGGTGTGTGAATTTAGTGAGGCAAATGGAGTTGTTCTCCCACAAGAACCACTCGGCTGATCCTTCTTCAATATGCCCTTCACCAACATGCAGTGTTTCCTTGATTGAATTAGCTCTCACACCAATATTTGCGTCTAGAGCCTTTGCATTGAGTGCTATCGGAAAACGGCTGTGGCGCTGAAGTTGCCTGTGAATGTGGAGTTGGTGGCATGTGAAACCCGCATGCGGAGCATTCGTTTGTGTGGGATGCTCTACCAGGTTCATTCCTAGATAATGCACTCAAAGGGCACTAAGCATAGAGTGTGAAAACTGAGTTTCCTTGAGAGCTGCTTGGAAGCCTGATGGTGTGTGAAGTTAGTGAGCCAAATGGAGTTGTTCTCCCACAAGAACCACTTGCCTAATCCTTCTTCAATATGCCCTTCAGCAAGATGCAGTGTTTCCTTGATTGAATTAGCTCTCACACCAATATTTGCGTCTAGAGCCTTTGCATTGAGGGCTATCGGAAAACGGCTGTGGCGCTGAAGTTGCCTGTGAATGTGGAGTTGGTGGCATGTGAAACCCGCATGTGGAGCATTCGTTTGTGTGGGATGCTCAGCAAGCTTCATTTCAGTCCTAGGCACACAAAGGGCACTAAGCATAGAGTGTGAAAACTGAGTTTCCTTGAGAGCTGCTTGGAAGCCTGATGGTGTGTGAAGTTAGTGAGCCAAATGGAGTTGTTCTCCCACAAGAACCACTCGGCTGATCCTTCTTCAATATGCCCTTCACCAACATGCAGTGTTTCCTTGATTGAATTAGCTCTCACACCAATATTTGCGTCTAGAGCCTTTGCATTGAGGGCTGTCTGAAAACGGCTGTGGCGCTGAAGTTGCCTGTGAATGTGGAGTTGGTGGCATGTGAAACCCGCATGTGGAGCATTCGTTTGTGTGGGATACTCTACCAGGTTCATTCCTAGATAATGCACTCAAAGGGCACTAAGCATAGAGTGTGAAAACTGAGTTTCCTTGAGAGCTGCTTGGAAGCCTGATGGTGTGTGAAGTTAGTGAGCCAAATGGAGTTGTTCTCCCACAAGAACCACTCGGCTGATCCTTCTTCAATATGCGCTTCACCAACATGCAATGTTTCCTTGATTGAATTAGCTCTCACACCAATATTTGCGTCTAGAGCCTTTGCATTGAGGGCTATCTGAAAACGGCTGTGGCGCAGAAGTTGCCTGTGAATGTGGAGTTGGTGGCATGTGAAACCCGCATGTGGAGCATTCGTTTGTGTGGGATGCTCACCAAGCTTCATTTCAGTCCTAGGCACTCAAAGGGCACTAAGCATAGAGTGTGAAAACTGAGTTTCCATGAGAGATGCTTGGAAGCCTGATGGTGTGTGAAGTTAGTGAGCCAAATGGAGTTGTTCTCCCACAAGAACCACTCGGCTGATCCTTCTTCAATATGCCCTTCACCAACATGCAGTGTTTCCTTGATTGAATTAGCTCTCACACCAATATTTGCGTCTAGAGCCTTTACATTGAGGGCTATCTGAAAACGGCTGTGGCGCTGAAGTTGCCTGAGAATGTGGAGTTGGTGGCATGTGAAACCCGCATGTGGAGCATTCGTTTGTGTGGGATGCTCTACCAGGTTCATTCCTAGATAATGCACTCAAAGGGCACTAAGCATAGAGTGTGAAAACTCAGTTTCCTTGAGAGCTGCTTGGAAGCCTGATGGTGTGTGAAGTTAGTGAGGCAAATGGAGTTGTTCTCCCACAAGAACCACTCGGCTGATCCTTCTTCAATATGCCCTTCAGCAAGATGCAGTGTTTCCTTGATTGAATTAGCTCTCACACCAATATTTGCGTCTAGAGCCTTTGCATTGAGGGCTATCGGAAAACGGCTGTGGCGCTGAAGTTGTCTGTGAATGTGGAGTTGGTGGCATGTGAAACCCGCATGTGGAGCATTGGTTTGTTGGGAATCTCACCAAGCTTCATTTCAGTCCTAGGCACTCAATGGGCATTAAGCCTAGAGTGTGAAAACTGAGTTTCCTTGAGAGCTGCTTGGAAGCCTGATGGTGTGTGAAGTTAGTGAGCCAAATGGAGTTGTTCCCCCACAAGAACCACTCGGCTGATTCTTCTTCAATATGCGCTTCACCAACATGCAGTGTTTCCTTGATTGAATTAGCTCTCACACCAATATTTGCTCCTAGAACCTTTGTATTGAGGGCTATCTGAAAATGGCTTTGGCGCTGAAGTTGTCTGTGAATGTGGAGTTGGTGGCATGTGAAACCCGCATGTGGAGCATTGGTTTGTGTGGGATGCTCTACCAGGTTCATTCCTACATAATGCACTCAAAGGGCATTAAGCCTAGAGTGTGAAAACTGAGTTTCCTGGAGAGCTGTATGGAAACCTGATGGTGTGTGAAGTTAGTGAGCCAAATGGAGGTGTTCTCCCACAAGAACCACTCGGCTGATTCTTCTTCAATATGCGCTTCACCAACATGCAGTGTTTCCTTGATTGAATTAGCTCTCACACCAATATTTGGGCCTAGAGCCTTTCCATTGAGGGCTATCTGAAAACGGCTGTGGCGCTGAAGTTGTCTGTGAATGTGGAGTTGGTGGCATGTGAAACCCGCATGTGGAGCATTGGTTTGTATGGGATGCTCTACCACGTTCATTTCAGTCCTAGGCACTCAAAGGGCATTAAGCCTAGAGTGTGAAAACTGAGTTTCCTTGAGAGCTGCTTGGAAGCCTGATGGTGTGTGAAGTTAGTGAGCCAAATGGAGTTGTTGTCCCACAAGAACCACTCGGCTGATTCTTCTTCAATATGCGCTTCACCAACATGCAGTGTTTCCTTGATTGAATTAGCTCTCACACCAATATTTTCGCCTAGAGCCTTTGCATTGAGGGCTATCTGAAAATGGCTTTGGCGCTGAAGTTGTCTGTGAATGTGGAGTTGGTGGCATGTGAAACCCGCATGTGGAGCATTCGTTTGTGTGGGATGCTCTACCAGGTTCATTCCTACATAATGCACTCAAAGGGCATTAAGCCTAGAGTGTGAAAACTGAGTTTCCTTGAGAGCTGCTTGGAAGCCTGATGGTGTGTGAAGTTAGTGAGCCAAATGGAGTTGTTCTCCCACAAGAACCACTCGGCTGATCCTTCTTCAATATGCCCTTCACCAACATGCAGTGTTTCCTTGATTGAATTAGCTCTCACACCAATATTTGCGTCTAGAGCCTTTGCATTGAGGGCTATCTGAAAACGGCTGTGGCGCTGAAGTTGTCTGTGAATGTGGAGTTGGTGGCATGTGAAACCCGCATGTGGAGCATTGGTTTGTGTGGGATGCTCTACCAGGTTCATTCCTAGATAATGCACTCAAAGGGCATTAAGCCTAGAGTGTGAAAACTGAGTTTCCTTGAGAGCTGCTTGGAAGCCTGATGGTGTGTGAAGTTAGTGAGCCAAATGGAGTTGTTCTCCCACAAGAACCACTTGGCTGATTCTTCTTCAATATGCGCTTCACCAACATGCAGTGTTTCCTTGATTGAATTAGCTCTCACACCAATATTTGGGCCTGGAGCCTTTGCATTGAGAGCTACCTGAAAACGGCTTTGGCGCTGAAGTTGTCTGTGAATGTGGAGTTGGTGGCATGTGAAACCCGCATGTGGAGCATTGGTTCGTGTGGGATGCTCTACCAGGTGCATTTCATTCCTTGGCACTCAAAGGGCAATAAGCCTAGAGTGTGAAAACTGAGTTTCCTTGAGAGCTGCTTGGAAGCCTGATGGTGTGTGAAGTTAGTGAGCCAAATGGAGTTGTTCTCCCACAAGAACCACTCGGCTGATTCTTCTTCAATATGCGCTTCACCAACATGCAGTGTTTCCTTGATTGAATTAGCTCTCACACCAATATTTGCACCTAGAGCCTTTGCATTGAGGGCTATCTGAAAATGGCTTTGGCGCTGAAGTTGTCTGTGAATGTGGAGTTGGTGGCATGTGAAACCCGCATGTGGAGCATTGGTTTGTGTGGGATGCTCTACCAGGTTCATTCCTAGATAATGCACTCAAAGGGCATTAAGCCTAGAGTGTGAAAACTGAGTTTCTTTGAGAGCTGCTTGGAAGCCTGATGGTGTGTGAAATTAGTGAGCCAAATGGAGTTGTTCTCCCACAAGAACCACTCGGCTGATTCTTCTTCAATATGCGCTTCACCAACATGCAGTGTTTCCTTGATTGAATTAGCTCTCACACCAATATTTGCGCCTAGAGCCTTTGATTTGAGAGCTATCTGAAAATGGCTTTGGCGATGAAGTTGTCTGTGAATGTGGAGTTGGTGGCATGTGAAACCCGCATGTGGAGCATTCGTTTGTGTGGGATGCTCTACCAGGTTCATTCCTACATAATGCACTCAAAGGGCATTAAGCCTAGAGTGTGAAAACTGAGTTTCCTTGAGAGCTGCATGGAAGCCTGATGGTGTGTGAAGTTAGTGAGCCAAATGGTGTTGTTGTCCCACAAGAACCACTCGGCTGATTCTTCTTCAATATGCGCTTCACCAACATGCAGTGTTTCCTTGATTGAATTAGCTCTCACACCAATATTTGCGTCTAGAGCCTTTGCATTGAGGGCTATCTGAAAGCGGCTGTGCCACTGAAGTTGCCTGTGAATGTGGAGTTGGTGGCATGTGAAACCCGCATGTGGAGCATTGGTTTGTGTGGGATGCTCTACCAGGTGCATTCCTAGATAATGCACTCAAAGGGCATTAAGCATAGAGTGTGAAAACTGAGTTTCCTTGAGAGCTGCTTGGAAGCCTGATGGTGTGTGAAGTTAGTGAGCCAAATGGAGTTGTTCTCCCACAAGAACCACTTGGCTAATCCTTCTTCAATATGCCCTTCAGCAAGATGCAGTGTTTCCTTGATTGAATTAGCTCTCACACCAATATTTGGGCCTGGAGCCTTTGCATTGAGGGCTATCTGTAAACGGCTGTGGCGCTGAAGTTGCCTGAGAATGTGGAGTTGGTGGCATGTGAAACCCGCATATGGAGCATTCGTTTGTGTGGGATGCTCAGCAAGCTTCATTTCAGTCCTAGGCACACAAAGGGCACTAAGCATAGAGTGTGAAAACTGAGTTTCCTTGAGAGGTGCTTGGAAGCCTGATGGTGTGTGAAGTTAGTGAGCCAAATGGAGTTGTTCTCCCACAAGAACCACTCGGCTGATCCTTCTTCAATATGCCCTTCACCAACATGCAGTGTTTCCTTGATTGAATTAGCTCTCACACCAATATTTGCGTCTAGAGCCTTTGCATTGAGGGCTATCTGAAAACGGCTGTGGCGCTGAAGTTGCCTGTGAATGTGGAGTTGGTGGCATGTGAAACCCGCATGTGGAGCATTGGTTTGTGTGGGATGCTCACCAAGCTTCATTTCAGTCCTAGGCACACAAAGGGCACTAAGCATAGAGTGTGAAAACTGAGTTTCCTTGAGAGCTGCTTGGAAGCCTGATGGTGTGTGAAGTTAGTGAGCCAAATGGAGTTGTTCTCCCACAAGAACCACTCGGCTGATCCTTCTTCAATATGCCCTTCACCAACATGCAGTGTTTCCTTGATTGAATTAGCTCTCACACCAATATTTGCGTCTAGAGCCTTTGCATTGAGTGCTATCTGAAAACGGCTGTGGCGCTGAAGTTGCCTGTGAATGTGGAGTTGGTGGCATGTGAAACCCGCATGTGGAGCATTGCTTTGTGTGAAATGCTCTACCTGGTTCATTCCTAGATAATGCACTCAAAGGGCACTAAGCATAGAGTGTGAAAACTGAGTTTCCTTGAGAGCTGCTTGGAAGCCTGATGGTGTGTGAAGTTAGTGAGCCAAATGGAGTTGTTCTCCCACAAGAACCACTCGGCTGATCCTTCTTCAATATGCCCTTCAGCAAGATGCAGTGTTTCCTTGATTGAATTAGCTCTCACACCAATATTTGCGTCTAGAGCCTTTGCATTGAGGGCTATCGGAAAACGGCTGTGGCGCTGAAGTTGCCTGTGAATGTGGAGTTGGTGGCATGTGAAACCCGCATGTGGAGCATTCTTTTGTGTGGGATGCTCTACCAGGTTCATTCCTAGATAATGCACTCAAAGGGCACTAAGCATAGAGTGTGAAAACTGAGTTTCCTTGAGAGCTGCTTGGAAGCCTGATGGTGTGTGAAGTTAGTGAGCCAAATGGAGTTGTTCTCCCACAAGAACCACTCGGCTGATTCTTCTTCAATATGCGCTTCACCAACATGCAGTGTTTCCTTGATTGAATTAGCTCTCACACCAATATTTGGGCCTGGAGCCTTTGCATTGAGGGCTATCTGAAAACGGCTGTGGCGCTGAAGTTGCCTGTGAATGTGGAGTTGGTGGCATGTGAAACCCGCATGTGGAGCATTCGTTTGTGTGGGATACTCTACCAGGTTCATTCCTAGATAATGCACTCAAAGGGCACTAAGCATAGAGTGTGAAAACTGAGTTTCCTTGAGAGCTGCTTGGAAGCCTGATGGTGTGTGAAGTTAGTGAGCCAAATGGAGTTGTTCTCCCACAAGAACCACTCGGCTGATCCTTCTTAAATATGCCCTTCACCAACATGCAATGTTTCCTTGATTGAATTAGCTCTCACACCAATATTTGCGTCTAGAGCCTTTGCATTGAGGGCTATCTGAAAACGGCTGTGGCGCTGAAGTTGCCTTTGAACGTGGAGTTGGTGGCCTGTGAAACCCGCATGTGGAGCATTCGTTTGTGTGGGATGCTCAGCAAGCTTCATTTCAGTCCTAGGCACACAAAGGGCACTAAGCATAGAGTGTGAAAACTGAGTTTCCTTGAGAGCTGCTTAGAAACCTGATGGTGTGTGAAGTTAGTGAGCCAAATGGAGTTGTTCTCCCACAAGAACCACTCGGCTGATCCTTCTTCAATATGCCCTTCACCAACATGCAGTGTTTCCTTCATTGAATTAGCTCTCACACCAATATTTGCATCTAGAGCCTTTGCATTGAGGGCTATCTGAAAACGGCTGTGGCGCTGAAGTTGTCTGTGAATGTGGAGTTGGTGGCATGTGAAACCCGCATGTGGAGCATTCGTTTGTGTGGGATGCTCACCAAGCTTCATTTCAGTCCTAGGCACTCAAAGGGCACTAAGCATAGAGTGTGAAAACTGAGTTTCCTTGAGAGTTGCTTGGAAGCCTGATGGTGTGTGAAGTTAGTGAGCCAAATGGAGTTGTTCTCCCACAAGAACCACTTGGCTGATCTTTCTTCAATATGCCCTTCACCAACATGCAGTGTTTCCTTGATTGAATTAGCTCTCACACCAATATTTGCGTCTAGAGCCTTTGCATTGAGGGCTATCTGAAAACGGCTGTGGCGCTGAAGTTGCCTGTGAATGTGGAGTTTGTGGCATGTGAAACCCGCATGTGGAGCATTCGTTTGTGTGGGATGCTGTACCAGGTTCATTCCTAGATAATGCACTCAAAGGGCACTAAGCATAGAGTGTGAAAACTGAGTTTCCATGAGAGATGCTTGGAAGCCTGATGGTGTGTGAAGTTAGTGAGCCAAATGGAGTTGTTCTCCCACAAGAACCACTCGGCTGATCCTTCTTCAATATGCGCTTCACCAACATGCAGTGTTTCCTTGATTGAATTAGCTCTCACACCAATATTTGCGCCTAGAGCCTTTGCATTGAGGGCTATCTGAAAACGGCTGTGGCGCTGAAGTTGCCTGTGAATGTGGAGTTGGTGGCATGTGAAACCCGCATGTGGAGCATTGGTTTGTGTGGGATGCTCTACCTGGTTCATTCCTAGATAATGCACTCAAAGGGCACTAAGCATAGAGTGTGAAAACTGAGTTTCCTTGAGAGCTGCTTGGAAGCCTGATGGTGTGTGAATTTAGTGAGGCAAATGGAGTTGTTCTCCCACAAGAACCACTCGGCTGATCCTTCTTCAATATGCCCTTCACCAACATGCAGTGTTTCCTTGATTGAATTAGCTCTCACACCAATATTTGCGTCTAGAGCCTTTGCATTGAGTGCTATCGGAAAACGGCTGTGGCGCTGAAGTTGCCTGTGAATGTGGAGTTGGTGGCATGTGAAACCCGCATGCGGAGCATTCGTTTGTGTGGGATGCTCTACCAGGTTCATTCCTAGATAATGCACTCAAAGGGCACTAAGCATAGAGTGTGAAAACTGAGTTTCCTTGAGAGCTGCTTGGAAGCCTGATGGTGTGTCAAGTTAGTGAGCCAAATGGAGTTGTTCTCCCACAAGAACCACTTGCCTAATCCTTCTTCAATATGCCCTTCAGCAAGATGCAGTGTTTCCTTGATTGAATTAGCTCTCACACCAATATTTGCGTCTAGAGCCTTTGCATTGAGGGCTATCGGAAAACGGCTGTGGCGCTGAAGTTGCCTGTGAATGTGGAGTTGGTGGCATGTGAAACCCGCATGTGGAGCATTCGTTTGTGTGGGATGCTCAGCAAGCTTCATTTCAGTCCTAGGCACACAAAGGGCACTAAGCATAGAGTGTGAAAACTGAGTTTCCTTGAGAGCTGCTTGGAAGCCTGATGGTGTGTGAAGTTAGTGAGCCAAATGGAGTTGTTCTCCCACAAGAACCACTCGGCTGATCCTTCTTCAATATGCCCTTCACCAACATGCAGTGTTTCCTTGATTGAATTAGCTCTCACACCAATATTTGCGTCTAGAGCCTTTGCATTGAGGGCTGTCTGAAAACGGCTGTGGCGCTGAAGTTGCCTGAGAATGTGGAGTTGGTGGCATGTGAAACCCGCATGTGGAGCATTCGTTTGTGTGGGATGCTCTACCTGGTTCATTCCTAGATAATGCACTCAAAGGGCACTAAGCATAGAGTGTGAAAACTCAGTTTCCTTGAGAGCTGCTTGGAAGCCTGATGGTGTGTGAAGTTAGTGAGGCAAATGGAGTTGTTCTCCCACAAGAACCACTCGGCTGATCCTTCTTCAATATGCCCTTCAGCAAGATGCAGTGTTTCCTTGATTGAATTAGCTCTCACACCAATATTTGCGTCTAGAGCCTTTGCATTGAGGGCTATCGGAAAACGGCTGTGGCGCTGAAGTTGCCTGTGAATGTGGAGTTGGTGGCATGTGAAACCCGCATGTGGAGCATTCTTTTGTGTGGGATGCTCTACCAGGTTCATTCCTAGATAATGCACTCAAAGGGCACTAAGCATAGAGTGTGAAAACTGAGTTTCCTTGAGAGCTGCTTGGACGCCTGATGGTGTGTGAAGTTAGTGAGCCAAATGGAGTTGTTCTCCCACAAGAACCACTCGGCTGATCCTTCTTCAATATGCCCTTCACCAACATGCAGTGTTTCCTTGATTGAATTAGCTCACACACCAATATTTGCGTCTAGAGCCTTTGCATTGAGGGCTATCTGAAAACGGCTTTGGCGCTGAAGTTGTCTGTGAATGTGGAGTTGGTGGCATGTGAAACCCGCATGTGGAGCATTGGTTTGTTGGGAATCTCACCAAGCTTCATTTCAGTCCTAGGCACTCAATGGGCATTAAGCCTAGAGTGTGAAAACTGAGTTTCCTTGAGAGCTGCTTGGAAGCCTGATGGTGTGTGAAGTTAGTGAGCCAAATGGAGGTGTTCTCCCACAAGAACCACTCGGCTGATTCTTCTTCAATATGCGCTTCACCAACATGCAGTGTTTCCTTGATTGAATTAGCTCTCACACCAATATTTGCTCCTAGAACCTTTGTATTGAGGGCTATCTGAAAATGGCTTTGGCGCTGAAGTTGTCTGTGAATGTGGAGTTGGTGGCATGTGAAACCCGCATGTGGAGCATTGGTTTGTGTGGGATGCTCTACCAGGTTCATTCCTACATAATGCACTCAAAGGGCATTAAGCCTAGAGTGTGAAAACTGAGTTTCCTTGAGAGCTGTATGGAAACCTGATGGTGTGTGAAGTTAGTGAGCCAAATGGAGGTGTTCTCCCACAAGAACCACTCGGCTGATTCTTCTTCAATATGCGCTTCACCAACATGCAGTGTTTCCTTGATTGAATTAGCTCTCACACCAATATTTGGGCCTAGAGCCTTTGCATTGAGGGCTATCTGAAAACGGCTGTGGCGCTGAAGTTGTCTGTGAATGTGGAGTTGGTGGCATGTGAAACCCGCATGTGGAGCATTGGTTTGTATGGGATGCTCTACCACGTTCATTTCAGTCCTAGGCACTCAAAGGGCATTAAGCCTAGAGTGTGAAAACTGAGTTTCCTTGAGAGCTGCTTGGAAGCCTGATGGTGTGTGAAGTTAGTGAGCCAAATGGAGTTGTTGTCCCACAAGAACCACTCGGCTGATTCTTCTTCAATATGCGCTTCACCAACATGCAGTGTTTCCTTGATTGAATTAGCTCTCACACCAATATTTTCGCCTAGAGCCTTTGCATTGAGGGCTATCTGAAAATGGCTTTGGCGCTGAAGTTGTCTGTGAATGTGGAGTTGGTGGCATGTGAAACCCGCATGTGGAGCATTCGTTTGTGTGGGATGCTCTACCAGGTTCATTCCTACATAATGCACTCAAAGGGCATTAAGCCTAGAGTGTGAAAACTGAGTTTCCTTGAGAGCTGCTTGGAAGCCTGATGGTGTGTGAAGTTAGTGAGCCAAATGGAGTTGTTCTCCCACAAGAACCACTCGGCTGATTCTTCTTCAATATGCCCTTCACCAACATGCAGTGTTTCCTTGATTGAATTAGCTCTCACACCAATATTTGCGTCTAGAGCCTTTGCATTGAGGGCTATCTGAAAACGGCTGTGGCGCTGAAGTTGTCTGTGAATGTGGAGTTGGTGGCATGTGAAACCCGCATGTGGAGCATTGGTTTGTGTGGGATGCTCTACCAGGTTCATTCCTAGATAATGCACTCAAAGGGCATTAAGCCTAGAGTGTGAAAACTGAGTTTCCTTGAGAGCTGCTTGGAAGCCTGATGGTGTGTGAAGTTAGTGAGCCAAATGGAGTTGTTCTCCCACAAGAACCACTCGGCTGATTCTTCTTCAATATGCGCTTCACCAACATGCAGTGTTTCCTTGATTGAATTAGCTCTCACACCAATATTTGGGCCTGGAGCCTTTGCATTGAGAGCTACCTGAAAATGGCTTTGGCGCTGAAGTTGTCTGTGAATGTGGAGTTGGTGGCATGTGAAACCCGCATGTGGAGCATTGGTTTGTGTGGGATGCTCTACCAGGTGCATTTCATTCCTTGGCACTCAAAGGGCAATAAGCCTAGAGTGTGAAAACTGAGTTTCCTTGAGAGCTGCTTGGAAGCCTGATGGTGTGTGAAGTTAGTGAGCCAAATGGAGTTGTTCTCCCACAATAACCACTCGGCTGATTCTTCTTCAATATGCGCTTCACCAACATGCAGTGTTTCCTTGATTGAATTAGCTCTCACACCAATATTTGCACCTAGAGCCTTTGCATTGAGGGCTATCTGAAAATGGCTTTGGCGCTGAAGTTGTCTGTGAATGTGGAGTTGGTGGCATGTGAAACCCGCATGTGGAGCATTGGTTTGTGTGGGATGCTCTACCAGGTTCATTCCTAGATAATGCACTCAAAGGGCATTAAGCCTAGAGTGTGAAAACTGAGTTTCTTTGAGAGCTGCTTGGAAGCCTGATGGTGTGTGAAATTAGTGAGCCAAATGGAGTTGTTCTCCCACAAGAACCACTCGGCTGATTCTTCTTCAATATGCGCTTCACCAACATGCAGTGTTTCCTTGATTGAATTAGCTCTCACACCAATATTTGCGCCTAGAGCCTTTGATTTGAGAGCTATCTGAAAATGGCTTTGGCGATGAAGTTGTCTGTGAATGTGGAGTTGGTGGCATGTGAAACCCGCATGTGGAGCATTGGTTTGTGTGGGATGCTCTACCAGGTTCATTCCTACATAATGCACTCAAAGGGCATTAAGCCTAGAGTGTGAAAACTGAGTTTCCTTGAGAGCTGCATGGAAGCCTGATGGTGTGTGAAGTTAGTGAGCCAAATGGTGTTGTTGTCCCACAAGAACCACTCGGCTGATTCTTCTTCAATATGCGCTTCACCAACATGCAGTGTTTCCTTGATTGAATTAGCTCTCACACCAATATTTGCGTCTAGAGCCTTTGCATTGAGGGCTATCTGAAAGCGGCTGTGCCACTGAAGTTGTCTGTGAATGTGGAGTTGGTGGCATGTGAAACCCGCATGTGGAGCATTCGTTTGTGTGGGATGCTCACCAAGCATCATTTCAGTCCTAGGCACACAAATGGCACTAAGCATAGAGTGTGAAAACTGAGTTTCCTTGAGAGGTGCTTGGAAGCCTGATGGTGTGTGAAGTTAGTGAGCCAAATGGAGTTGTTCTCCCACAAGAACCACTCGGCTGATCCTTCTTCAATATGCCCTTCACCAACATGCAGTGTTTCCTTGATTGAATTAGCTCTCACACCAATATTTGCGTCTAGAGCCTTTGCATTGAGGGCTATCTGAAAATGGCTGTGGCGCTGAAGTTGCCTGTGAATGTGGAGTTGGTGGCATGTGAAACCCGCATGTGGAGCATTCGTTTGTGTGGGATGCTCACCAAGCTTCATTTCAGTCCTAGGCACTCAATGGGCACTAAGCATAGAGTGTGAAAACTGAGTTTCCTTGAGAGCTGCTTGGAAGCCTGATGGTGTGTGAAGTTATTGAGCCAAATGGAGTTGTTCTCCCACAAGGACCGCTTGGCTGATCCTTCTTCAATATGCCCTTCACCAACATGCAGTGTTTCCTTGATTGAATTAGCTCTCACACCAATATTTGCGTCTAGAGCCTTTGCATTGAGGGCTATCTGAAAACGGCTGTGGCGCTGAAGTTGCCTGTGAATGTGGAGTTGGTGGCATGTGAAACCCGCATGTGGAGCATTGGTTTGTGTGGGATGCTCAGCAAGCTTCATTTCAGTCCTAGGCACACAAAGGGCACTAAGCATAGAGTGTGAAAACTGAGTTTCCTTGAGAGCTGCTTGGAAGCCTGATGGTGTGTGAAGTTAGTGAGCCAAATGGAGTTGTTCTCCCACAAGAACCACTCGGCTGATTCTTCTTCAATATGCGCTTCACCAACATGCAGTGTTTCCTTGATTGAATTAGCTCTCACACCAATATTTGGGCCTGGAACCTTTGCATTGAGGGCTACCTGAAAACGGCTTTAGCGCTGAAGTTGTCTGTGAATGTGGAGTTGGTGGCATGTGAAACCCGCATGTGGAGCATTGGTTTGTGTGATAAACTCACCAAGCTTCATTTCAGTCCTAGGCACTCAAAGGGCATTAAGCCTAGAGTGCGAAAACTGAGTTTCCTTGAGAGCTGCTTGGAAGCCTGATGGTGTGTGAAGTTAGTGAGCCAAATGGAGTTGTTCTCCCACAAGAACCACTCGGTTGATTCTTCTTCAATATGCGCTTCACCAACATGCAGTGTTTCCTTGATTGAATTAGCTCTCACACCAATATTTGCGCCTAGAGCCTTTGCATTGATGGCTATCTGAAAATGGCTTTGGCGCTGAAGTTGTCTGTGAATGTGGAGTTGGTGGCATGTGAAACCCGCATGTGGAGCATTCGTTTGTGTGGGATGCTCTACCAGGTTCATTCCTACATAATGCACTCAAAGGGCATTAAGCCTAGAGTGTGAAAACTGAGTTTCCTTCAGAGCTGCATGGAAGCCTGATGGTGTGTGAAGTTAGGGAGCCAAATGGAGGTGTTCTCTCACAAGAACCACTCGGCTGATTCTTCTTCAATATGCGCTTCACCAACATGCAGTGTTTCCTTGATTGAATTAGCTCTCACACCAATATTTGCACCTAGAGCCTTTGCATTGAGAGCTATCTGAAAATGGCTTTGGCGCTGAAGTTGTCTGTGAATGTGGAGTTGGTGGCATGTGAAACCCGCATGTGGAGCATTCGTTTGTGTGGGATGCTCAGCAAGCTTCATTTCAGTCCTAGGCACACAAAGGGCACTAAGCATAGAGTGTGAAAACTGAGTTTCCTTGAGAGCTGCTTGGAAGCCTGATGGTGTGTGAAGTTAGTGAGCCAAAATGGAGTTGTTCTCCCACAAGAACCACTCGGCTGATCCTTCTTCAATATGCCCTTCACCAACATGCAGTGTTTCCTTGATTGAATTAGCTCTCACACCAATATTTGCGTCTAGAGCCTTTGCATTGAGGGCTATCTGAAAACGGCTGTGGCGCTGAAGTTGCCTGTGAATGTGGAGTTGGTGGCATGTGAAACCCGCATGTGGAGCATTCGTTTGTGTGGGATGCTCACCAAGCTTCATTTCAGTCCTAGGCACACAAATGGCACTAAGCATAGAGTGTGAAAACTGAGTTTCCTTGAGAGCTGCTTGGAACCCTGATGGTGTGTGAAGTTAGTGAGCCAAATGGAGTTGTTCTCCCACAAGAACCACTCGGCTGATTCTTCTTCAATATGCGCTTCACCAACATGCAGTGTTTCCTTGATTGAATTAGCTCTCACACCAATATTTGGGCCTGGAACCTTTGCATTGAGGGCTACCTCAAAACGGCTTTAGCGCTGAAGTTGTCTGTGAATGTGGAGTTGGTGGCATGTGAAACCCGCATGTGGAGCATTGGTTTGTGTGATAAACTCACCAAGCTTCATTTCAGTCCTAGGCACTCAAAGGGCATTAAGCCTAGAGTGTGAAAACTGAGTTTCCTTGAGAGCTGCTTGGAAGCCTGATGGTGTGTGAAGTTAGTGAGCCAAATGGAGTTGTTCTCCCACAAGAACCACTCGGCTGATTCTTCTTCAATATGCGCTTCACCAACATGCAGTGTTTCCTTGATTGAATTAGCTCTCACACCAATATTTGCGCCTAGAGCCTTTGCATTGAGGGCTCTCTGAAAATGGCTTTGGCGCTGAAGTTGTCTGTGAATGTGGAGTTGGTGGCATGTGAAACCCGCATGTGGAGCATTCGTTTGTGTGGGATGCTCTACCAGGTTCATTCCTACATAATGCACTCAAAGGGCATTAAGCCTAGAGTGTGAAAACTGAGTTTCCTTCAGAGCTGCATGGAAGCCTGATGGTGTGTGAAGTTAGGGAGCCAAATGGAGGTATTCTCTCACAAGAACCACTCGGCTGATTCTTCTTCAATATGCGCTTCACCAACATGCAGTGTTTCCTTGATTGAATTAGCTCTCACACCAATATTTGCACCTAGAGCCTTTGCATTGAGAGCTATCTGAAAATGGCTTTGGCGCTGAAGTTGTCTGTGAATGTGGAGTTGGTGGCATGTGAAACCCGCATGTGGAGCATTCGTTTGTGTGGGATGCTCTACCAGGTGCTTTTCATTCCTAGGCACTCAAAGGGCATTAAGCCTAGAGTGTGAAAACTGAGTTTCCTTGAGAGCTGCTTGGAAGCCTGATGGTGTGTGAAGTTAGTGAGCCAAATGGAGTTGTTGTCCCACAAGAACCACTCGGCTGATTCTTCTTCAATATGCGCTTCACCAACATGCAGTGTTTCCTTGATTGAATTAGCTCTCACACCAATATTTGCGTCTAGAGCCTTTGCATTGAGGGCTATCTGAAAATGGCTTTGGCGCTGAAGTTGTCTGTGAATGTGGAGTTGGTGGCATGTGAAACCCGCATGTGGAGCATTGGTTTGTGTGGGATGCTCTACCAGGTTCATTCCTACATAATGCACTCAAAGGGCATTAAGCCTAGAGTGTGAAAACTCAGTTTCCTTGAGAGCTGCTTGGAAGCCTGATGGTGTGTGAAGTTAGTGAGCCAAATGGAGTTCTTCTCACACAAGAACCACTCGGCTAATTCTTCTTCAATATGCGCTTCACCAACATGCAGTGTTTCCTTGCTTGAATTAGCTCTCACACCAAAATTTGGGCCAAGAGCCTTTGCATTGAGGGCTATCTGAAAACGGCTGTGGCGCTGAAGTTGTCTGTGAATGTGAGTTGGTGGCATGTGAAACCCGCATGTGGAGCATTGGTTTGTGTGGGATGCTCTACCAGGTTCATTCCTACATAATGCACTCAAACGCCATTAAGCCTAGAGTGTGAAAACTGAGTTTCCTTGAGAGCTGCATGGAAGCCTGATGGTGTGTGAAGTTAATGAGCCAAATGGAGTTGTTGTCCCACAAGAACCACTCGGCTGATTCTTCTTCAATATGCGCTTCACCAACATGCAGTGTTTCCTTGATTGAATTAGCTCTCACACCAATATTTGGGCCTGGAGCCTTTGCATTGAGGGCTACCTGAAAACGGCTTTGGTGCTGAAGTTGTCTGTGAATGTGGAGTTGGTGGCATGTGAAACCCGCATGTGGAGCATTGGTTTGTGTGATAAGCTCACCAAGCTTCATTTCAGCCCTAGGCACTCAAAGGGCATTAAGCCTAGAGTGTGAAAACTGAGTTTCCTTGAGAGCTGCTTGGAAGCCTGATGGTGTGTGAAGTTAGTGAGCCAAATGGAGTTGTTCTCCCACAAGAACCACTCGGCTGATTCTTCTTCAATATGCGCTTCACCAACATGCAGTGTTTCCTTGATTGAATTAGCTCTCACACCAATATTTGCGTCTAGAGCCTTTGCATTGAGAGCTATCTGAAAATGGCTTTGGCGCTGAAGTTGTCTGTGAATGTGGAGTTGGTGGCATGTGAAACCCGCATGTGGAGCATTGGTTCGTGTGGGATGCTCTACCAGGTGCATTTCATTCCTAGGCACTCAAAGGGCATTAAGCCTAGAGTGTGAAAACTGAGTTTCTTTGAGAGCTGCTTGGAAGCCTGATGGTGTGTGAAATTAGTGAGCCAAATGGAGTTGTTCTCCCACAAGAACCACTCGGCTGATTCTTCTTCAATATGCGCTTCACCAACATGCAGTGTTTCCTTGATTGAATTAGCTCTCACACCAATATTTGCGTCTAGAGCCTTTGCATTGAGGGCTATCTGAAAACGGCTGTGGCGCTGAAGTTGCCTGTGAATGTGGAGTTGGTGGCATGTGAAACCCGCATGTGGAGCATTCGTTTGTGTGGGATGCTCACCAAGCTTCATTTCAGTCCTAGGCACACAAATGGCACTAAGCATAGAGTGTGAAAACTCAGTTTCCTTGAGAGGTGCTTGGAAGCCTGATGGTGTGTGAAGTTAGTGAGCCAAATGGAGTTGTTCTCCCACAAGAACCACTCGGCTGATCCTTCTTCAATATGCCCTTCACCAACATGCAGTGTTTCCTTGATTGAATTAGCTCTCACACCAATATTTGCGTCTAGAGCCTTTGCATTGAGTGCTATTGGAAAACGGCTGTGGCGCTGAAGTTGCCTGTGAATGTGGAGTTGGTGGCATGTGAAACCCGCATGTGGAGCATTCGTTTGTGTGGGATGCTCACCAAGCTTCATTTCAGTCCTAGGCACTCAATGGGCACTAAGCATAGAGTGTGAAAACTGAGTTTCCTTGAGAGCTGCTTGGAAGCCTGATGGTGTGTGAAGTTAGTGAGCCAAATGGAGTTGTTCTCCCACAAGGACCGCTTGGCTGATCCTTCTTCAATATGCCCTTCACCAACATGCAGTGTTTCCTTGATTGAATTAGCTCTCACACCAATATTTGCGTCTAGAGCCTTTGCATTGAGGGCTATCTGAAAACGGCTGTGGCGCTGAAGTTGCCTGTGAATGTGGAGTTGGTGGCATGTGAAACCCGCATGTGGAGCATTGGTTTGTGTGGGATGCTCAGCAAGCTTCATTTCAGTCCTAGGCACACAAAGGGCACTAAGCCTAGAGTGTGAAAACTGAGTTTCCTTGAGAGCTGCTTGGAAGCCTGATGGTGTGTGAAGTTAGTGAGCCAAATGGAGTTGTTCTCCCACAAGAACCACTCGGCTGATTCTTCTTCAATATGCGCTTCACCAACATGCAGTGTTTCCTTGATTGAATTAGCTCTCACACCAATATTTGCACCTAGAGCCTTTGCATTGAGAGCTATCTGAAAATGGCTTTGGCGCTGAAGTTGTCTGTGAATGTGGAGTTGGTGGCATGTGAAACCCGCATGTGGAGCATTCGTTTGTGTGGGATGCTCAGCAAGCTTCATTTCAGTCCTAGGCACACAAAGGGCACTAAGCATAGAGTGTGAAAACTGAGTTTCCTTGAGAGCTGCTTGGAAGCCTGATGGTGTGTGAAGTTAGTGAGCCAAAATGGAGTTGTTCTCCCACAAGAACCACTCGGCTGATCCTTCTTCAATATGCCCTTCACCAACATGCAGTGTTTCCTTGATTGAATTAGCTCTCACACCAATATTTGCGTCTAGAGCCTTTGCATTGAGGGCTATCTGAAAACGGCTGTGGCGCTGAAGTTGCCTGTGAATGTGGAGTTGGTGGCATGTGAAACCCGCATGTGGAGCATTCGTTTGTGTGGGATGCTCACCAAGCTTCATTTCAGTCCTAGGCACACAAATGGCACTAAGCATAGAGTGTGAAAACTGAGTTTCCTTCAGAGCTGCTTGGAACCCTGATGGTGTGTGAAGTTAGTGAGCCAAATGGAGTTGTTCTCCCACAAGAACCACTCGGCTGATTCTTCTTCAATATGCGCTTCACCAACATGCAGTGTTTCCTTGATTGAATTAGCTCTCACACCAATATTTGGGCCTGGAACCTTTGCATTGAGGGCTACCTCAAAACGGCTTTAGCGCTGAAGTTGTCTGTGAATGTGGAGTTGGTGGCATGTGAAACCCGCATGTGGAGCATTGGTTTGTGTGGGATGCTCACCAAGCTTCATTTCAGTCCTAGGCACTCAAAGGGCATTAAGCCTAGAGTGTGAAAACTGAGTTTCCTTGAGAGCTGCTTGGAAGCCTGATGGTGTGTGAAGTTAGTGAGCCAAATGGAGTTGTTCTCCCACAAGAACCACTCGGTTGATTCTTCTTCAATATGCGCTTCACCAACATGCAGTGTTTCCTTGATTGAATTAGCTCTCACACCAATATTTGCGCCTAGAGCCTTTGCATTGAGGGCTATCTGAAAATGGCTTTGGCGCTGAAGTTGTCTGTGAATGTGGAGTTGGTGGCATGTGAAACCCGCATGTGGAGCATTCGTTTGTGTGGGATGCTCTACCAGGTTCATTCCTACATAATGCACTCAAAGGGCATTAAGCCTAGAGTGTGAAAACTGAGTTTCCTTCAGAGCTGCATGGAAGCCTGATGGTGTGTGAAGTTAGGGAGCCAAATGGAGGTGTTCTCTCACAAGAACCACTCGGCTGATTCTTCTTCAATATGCGCTTCACCAACATGCAGTGTTTCCTTGATTGAATTAGCTCTCACACCAATATTTGCACCTAGAGCCTTTGCATTGAGAGCTATCTGAAAATGGCTTTGGCGCTGAAGTTGTCTGTGAATGTGGAGTTGGTGGCATGTGAAACCCGCATGTGGAGCATTCGTTTGTGTGGGATGCTCTACCAGGTGCTTTTCATTCCTAGGCACTCAAAGTGCATTAAGCCTAGAGTGTGAAAACTGAGTTTCCTTGAGAGCTGCTTGGAAGCCTGATGGTGTGTGAAGTTAGTGAGCCAAATGGAGTTGTTGTCCCACAAGAACCACTCGGCTGATTCTTCTTCAATATGCGCTTCACCAACATGCAGTGTTTCCTTGATTGAATTAGCTCTCACACCAATATTTGCGTCTAGAGCCTTTGCATTGAGGGCTATCTGAAAATGGCTTTGGCGCTGAAGTTGTCTGTGAATGTGGAGTTGGTGGCATGTGAAACCCGCATGTGGAGCATTGGTTTGTGTGGGATGCTCTACCAGGTTCATTCCTACATAATGCACTCAAAGGGCATTAAGCCTAGAGTGTGAAAACTCAGTTTCCTTGAGAGCTGCTTGGAAGCCTGATGGTGTGTGAAGTTAGTGAGCCAAATGGAGTTGTTGTCCCACAAGAACCACTCGGCTGATTCTTCTTCAATATGCGCTTCACCAACATGCAGTGTTTCCTTGCTTGAATTAGCTCTCACACCAAAATTTGGGCCAAGAGCCTTTGCATTGAGGGCTATCTGAAAATGGCTTTGGCGCTGAAGTTGTCTGTGAATGTGAGTTGGTGGCATGTGAAACCCGCATGTGGATCATTGGTTTGTGTGGGATGCTCTACCAGGTTCATTCCTACATAATGCACTCAAGCGACATTAAGCCTAGAGTGTGAAAACTCAGTTTCCTTGAGAGCTGCTTGGAAGCCTGATGGTGTGTGAAGTTAGTGAGCCAAATGGAGTTGTTCTCCCACAAGAACCACTCGGCTGATTCTTCTTCAATATGCGCTTCACCAACATGCAGTGTTTCCTTGATTGAATTAGCTCTCACACCAATATTTGCGCCTAGAGCCTTTGCATTGAGAGCTATCTGAAAATGGCTTTGGCGCTGAAGTTGTCTGTGAATGTGGAGTTGGTGGCATGTGAAACCCGCATGTGGAGCATTGGTTCGTGTGGGATGCTCTACCAGGTGCATTTCATTCCTAGGCACTCAAAGGGCATTAAGCCTAGAGTGTGAAAACTGAGTTTCTTTGAGAGCTGCTTGGAAGCCTGATGGTGTGTGAAATTAGTGAGCCAAATGGAGTTGTTCTCCCACAAGAACCACTCGGCTGATTCTTCTTCAATATGCGCTTCACCAACATGCAGTGTTTCCTTGATTGAATTAGCTCTCACACCAATATTTACACCTAGAGCCTTTGCATTGAGGGCTATCTGAAAATGGCTTTGGCGCTGAAGTTGTCTGTGAATGTGGAGTTGGTGGCATGTGAAACCCGCATGTGGAGCATTGGTTTGTGTGGGATGCTCTACCAGGTTCATTCCTAGATAATGCACTCAAAGGGCATTAAGCCTAGAGTGTGAAAACTGAGTTTCTTTGAGAGCTGCTTGGAAGCCTGATGGTGTGTGAAATTAGTGAGCCAAATAGAGTTGTTCTCCCACAAGAACCACTCGGCTGATTCTTCTTCAATATGCGCTTCACCAACATGCAGTGTTTCCTTGATTGAATTAGCTCTCACACCAATATTTGCGCCTAGAGCCTTTGATTTGAGAGCTATCTGAAAATGGCTTTGGCGCTGAAGTTGTCTGTGAATGTGGAGTTGGTGGCATGTGAAACCCGCATGTGGAGCATTCGTTTGTGTGGGATGCTCTACCAGGTTCATTCCTACATAATGCACTCAAAGGGCATTAAGCCTAGAGTGTGAAAACTGAGTTTCCTTGAGAGCTGCATGGAAGCCTGATGGTGTGTGAAGTTAGTGAGCCAAATGGAGTTGTTGTCCCACAAGAACCACTCGGCTGATTCTTCTTCAATATGCGCTTCACCAACATGCAGTGTTTCCTTGATTGAATTAGCTCTCACACCAATATTTGCGTCTAGAGCCTTTGCATTGAGGGCTATCTGAAAGCGGCTGTGCCACTGAAGTTGCCTGTGAATGTGGAGTTGGTGGCATGTGAAACCCGCATGTGGAGCATTGGTTTGTGTGGGATGATCTACCAGGTGCATTCCTAGATAATGCACTCAAAGGGCATTAAGCATAGAGTGTGAAAACTGAGTTTCCTTCAGAGCTGCTTGGAACCCTGATGGTGTGTGAAGTTAGTGAGCCAAATGAGTTGTTCTCCCACAAGAACCACTCGGCTGATTCTTCTTCAATATGCGCTTCACCAACATGCAGTGTTTCCTTGATTGAATTAGCTCTCACACCAATATTTGGGCCTGGAACCTTTGCATTGAGGGCTACCTGAAAACGGCTTTAGCGCTGAAGTTGTCTGTGAATGTGGAGTTGGTGGCATGTGAAACCCGCATGTGGAGCATTGGTTTGTGTGATAAACTCACCAAGCTTCATTTCAGTAATAGGCACTCAAAGGGCATTAAGCCTAGAGTGTGAAAACTGAGTTTCCTTGAGAGCTGCTTGGAAGCCTGATGGTGTGTGAAGTTAGTGAGCCAAATGGAGTTGTTCTCCCACAAGAACCACTCGGTTGATTCTTCTTCAATATGCGCTTCACCAACATGCAGTGTTTCCTTGATTGAATTAGCTCTCACACCAATATTTGCGCCTAGAGCCTTTGCATTGAGAGCTATCTGAAAATGGCTTTGGCGCTGAAGTTGTCTGTGAATGTGGAGTTGGTGGCATGTGAAACCCGCATGTGGAGCATTCGTTTGTGTGGGATGCTCTACCAGGTTCATTCCTACGTAATGCACTCAAAGGGCATTAAGCCTAGAGTGTGAAAACTGAGTTTCCTTCAGAGCTGCATGGAAGCCTGATGGTGTGTGAAGTTAGGGAGCCAAATGGAGGTGTTCTCTCACAAGAACCACTCGGCTGATTCTTCTTCAATATGCGCTTCACCAACATGCAGTGTTTCCTTGATTGAATTAGCTCTCACACCAATATTTGCACCTAGAGCCTTTGCATTGAGAGCTATCTGAAAATGGCTTTGGCGCTGAAGTTGTCTGTGAATGTGGAGTTGGTGGCATGTGAAACCCGCATGTGGAGCATTCGTTTGTGTGGGATGCTCTACCAGGTGCTTTTCATTCCTAGGCACTCAAAGGGCATTAAGCCTAGAGTGTGAAAACTGAGTTTCCTTGAGAGCTGCTTGGAAGCCTGATGGTGTGTGAAGTTAGTGAGCCAAATGGAGTTGTTGTCCCACAAGAACCACTCGGCTGATTCTTCTTCAATATGCGCTTCACCAACATGCAGTGTTTCCTTGATTGAATTAGCTCTCACACCAATATTTGGGCCTGGAACCTTTGCATTGAGGGCTACCTGAAAACGGCTTTAGCGCTGAAGTTGTCTGTGAATGTGGAGTTGGTGGCATGTGAAACCCGCATGTGGAGCATTGGTTTGTGTGATAAACTCACCAAGCTTCATTTCAGTAATAGGCACTCAAAGGGCATTAAGCCTAGAGTGTGAAAACTGAGTTTCCTTGAGAGCTGCTTGGAAGCCTGATGGTGTGTGAAGTTAGTGAGCCAAATGGAGTTGTTCTCCCACAAGAACCACTCGGTTGATTCTTCTTCAATATGCGCTTCACCAACATGCAGTGTTTCCTTGATTGAATTAGCTCTCACACCAATATTTGCGCCTAGAGCCTTTGCATTGAGAGCTATCTGAAAATGGCTTTGGCGCTGAAGTTGTCTGTGAATGTGGAGTTGGTGGCATGTGAAACCCGCATGTGGAGCATTCGTTTGTGTGGGATGCTCTACCAGGTTCATTCCTACGTAATGCACTCAAAGGGCATTAAGCCTAGAGTGTGAAAACTGAGTTTCCTTCAGAGCTGCATGGAAGCCTGATGGTGTGTGAAGTTAGGGAGCCAAATGGAGGTGTTCTCTCACAAGAACCACTCGGCTGATTCTTCTTCAATATGCGCTTCACCAACATGCAGTGTTTCCTTGATTGAATTAGCTCTCACACCAATATTTGCGTCTAGAGCCTTTGCATTGAGGGCTATCTGAAAATGGCTTTGGCGCTGAAGTTGTCTGTGAATGTGGAGTTGGTGGCATGTGAAACCCGCATGTGGAGCATTGGTTTGTGTTTAATGCTCTACCAGGTTCATTCCTACATAATGCACTCAAAGGGCATTAAGCCTAGAGTGTGAAAACTGAGTTTCCTTCAGAGCTGCTTGGAAGCCTGATGGTGTGTGAAGTTAGTGAGCCAAATGGAGTTGTTCTCCCACAAGAACCACTCGGCTGATCTTTCTTCAATATGCCCTTCACCAACATGCAGTGTTTCCTTGATTGAATTAGCTCTCACACCAATATTTGCGTCTAGAGCCTTTGCATTGAGGGCTATCTGAAAACGGCTTTGGCGCTGAAGTTGTCTGTGAATGTGAGTTGGTGGCATGTGAAACCCGCATGTGGAGCATTGGTTTGTGTGGGATGCTCTACCAGGTTCATTCCTACATAATGCACTCAAAGGGCACTAAGCATAGAGTGTGAAAACTCAGTTTCCTTGAGAGCTGCATGGAAGCCTGATGGTGTGTGAAGTTAGTGAGCCAAATGGAGTTGTTGTCCCACAAGAACCACTCGGCTGATTCTTCTTCAATATGCGCTTCACCAACATGCAGTGTTTCCTTGATTGAATTAGCTCTCACACCAATATTTGGGCCTGGAGCCTTTGCATTGAGGGCTACCTGAAAACGGCTTTGGTGCTGAAGTTGTCTGTGAATGTGGAGTTGGTGGCATGTGAAACCCGCATGTGGAGCATTGGTTTGTGTGATAAGCTCACCAAGCTTCATTTCAGTCCTAGGCACTCAAAGGGCATTAAGCCTAGAGTGTGAAAACTGAGTTTCCTTGAGAGCTGCTTGGAAACCTGATGGTGTGTGAAGTTAGTGAGCCAAATGGAGTTGTTCTCCCACAAGAACCACTCGGCTGATTCTTCTTCAATATGCGCTTCACCAACATGCAGTGTTTCCTTGATTGAATTAGCTCTCACACCAATATTTGCGTCTAGAGCTTTTGCATTGAGGGCTATCTGAAAATGGCTTTGGCGCTGAAGTTGTCTGTGAATGTGGAGTTGGTGGCATGTGAAACCCGCATGTGGAGCATTGGTTTGTGTGGGATGCTCTACAAGGTTCATTCCTACATAATGCACTCAAAGGGCATTAAGCCTAGAGTGTGAAAACTGAGTTTCCTTGAGAGCTGCTTGGAAGCCTGATGGTGTGTGAAGTTAGTGAGCCAAATGGAGTTGTTCTCCCACAAGAACCACTCGGCTGATCCTTCTTCAATATGCCCTTCACCAACATGCAGTGTTTCCTTGATTGAATTAGCTCTCACACCAATATTTGCGTCTAGAGCCTTTGCATTGAGGGCTATCTGAAAACGGCTTTGGCGCTGAAGTTGTCTGTGAATGTGGAGTTGGTGGCATGTGAAACCCGCATGTGGAACATTCTTTTCTGTGGGATGCTCTACCAGGTTCATTCCTACATAATGCACTCAAAGGGCATTAAGCCTAGAGTGTGAAAACTGAGTTTCCTTGAGAGCTGCATGGAAGCCTGATGGTGTGTGAAGTTAGTGAGCCAAATGGAGGTGTTCTCTCACAAGAACCACTCGGTTGATTCTTCTTCAATATGCGCTTCACCAACATGCAGTGTTTCCTTGATTGAATTAGCTCTCACACCAATATTTGCGCCTAGAGCCTTTGTATTGAAGGCTATCTGAAAATGGCCCTGGCGCTGAAGTTGTCTGTGAATGTGGAGTTGGTGGCATGTGAAACCCGCATGTGGAGCATTGGTTTGTGTGGGATGCTCTACCAGGTGCATTTCAGTCCTAGGCACTCAAAGGGCATTAAGCCTAGAGTGTGAAAACTGAGTTTCCTTCAGAGCTGCTTGGAAGCCTGATGGTGTGTGAAGTTAGTGAGCCAAATCGAGTTGTTCCCCCACAAGAACCACTCGGCTGATTCTTCTTCAATATGCGCTTCACCAACATGCAGTGTTTCCTTGATTGAATTAGCTCTCACACCAATATTTGCGCCTAGAGCCTTTGCATTGAGAGCTATCTGAAAATGGCTTTGGCGCTGAAGTTGTCTGTGAATGTGGAGTTGGTGGCATGTGGAACCCGCATGTGGAGCATTGGTTTGTGTGGGATGCTCTACCAGGTGCATTTCATTCCTAGGCACTCAAAGGGCATTAAGCCTAGAGTGTGAAAACTGAGTTTCCTTCAGAGCTGCATGGAAGCTTGATGGTGTGTGAAGTTAGTGAGCCAAATGGAGGTGTTCTCTCACAAGAACCACTCGGCTGATTGTTCTTCAATATGCGCTTCACCAACATGCAGTGTTTCCTTGATTGAATTAGCTCTCACACCAATATTTGCGCCTAGAGCCTTTGTATTTAGGGCTATCTGAAAATGGCTGTGGCACTGAAGTTGTCTGTGAATGTGGAGTTGGTGGCATGTGAAACCCCCATGTGGAGCATTGGTTTGTGTGGGATGCTCTACCAGGTGCATTTCATTCCTAGGCACTAAAAGGGCATTAAGCCTAGAGTGTGAAAACTGAGTTTCCTTCAGAGCTGCTTGGAACCCTGATGGTGTGTGAAGTTAGTGAGCCAAATGGAGTTGTTGTCCCACAAGAACCACTCGGCTGATTCTTCTTCAACATGCGATTCACCAACATGCAGTGTTTCCTTGATTGAATTAGCTCTCACACCAATATTTGGGCCTGGAGCCTTTGCATTGAGGGCTACCTGAAAACGGCTTTGGCGCTGAAGTTGTCTGTGAATGTGGAGTTGGTGGCATGTGAAACCCGCATGTGGAGCATTGGTCATGTGGGATGCTCTACCAGGTTCATTTCAGTCCTAGGCACTCAAAGGGCATTAAGCCTAGAGTGTGAAAACTGAGTTTCCTTGAGAGCTGCTTGGAAGCCTGATGGTGTGTGAAGTTAGTGAGCCAAACGGAGTTGTTCCCCCACAAGAACCACTCGGCTGATTCTTCTTCAATATGCGCTTCACCAAAATGCAGTGTTTCCTTGATTGAATTAGCTCTCACACCAATATTTGCGTCTAGAGCCTTTGCATTGAGAGCTATCTGAAAATGGCTTTGGCGCTGAAGTTGTCTGTGAATGTGGAGTTGGTGGCATGTGAAACCCGCATGTGGAACATTCTTTTCTGTGGGATGCTCTACCAGGTTCATTCCTACATAATGCACTCAAAGGGCATTAAGCCTAGAGTGCGAAAACTGAGTTTCCTTGAGAGCTGCTTGGAAGCCTGATGGTGTGTGAAGTTAGTGAGCCAAATGGAGTTGTTCTCCCACAAGAACCACTCGGCTGATTCTTCTTCAATATGCGCTTCACCAACATGCAGTGTTTCCTTGATTGAATTAGCTCTCACACCAATATTTGCACCTAGAGCCTTTGTATTGAAGGCTATCTGAAAATGGCTTTGGCTCTGAAGTTGTCTGTGAATGTGGAGTTGGTGGCATGTGAAACCCGCCTGTGGAGCATTGGTTTGTGTGGGATGCTCTACCAGGTGCATTTCATTCCTAGGCACTCAAAGGACATTAAGCCTAGAGTGCGAAAACTGAGTTTCCTTGAGAGCTGCTTGGAAGCCTGATGGTGTGTGAAGTTAGTGAGCCAAATGGAGTTGTTCTCCCACAAGAACCACTCGGCTGATTCTTCTTCAATATGCGCTTCACCAACATGCAGTGTTTCCTTGATTGAATTAGCTCTCACACCAATATTTGCGTCTAGAGCCTTTGCATTGAGGGCTATCTGAAAACGGCTGTGACGCTGAAGTTGCCTGTGAATGTGGAGTTGGTGGCATGTGAAACCCCCATGTGGAGCATTGGTTTGTGTGGGATGCTCTACCAGGTTCATTCCTAGGTAATGCACTCAAAGGGCATTAAGCCTAGAGTGTGAAAACTGAGTTTCCTTGAGAGCTGCATGGAAGCCTGATGGTGTGTGAAGTTAGTGAGCCAAATGGAGTTGTTCTCCCACAAGAACCACTCGGCTGATCCTTCTTCAATATGCGCTTCACCAACATGCAGTGTTTCCTTGATTGAATTAGCTCTCACACCTATATTTCGGCCTAGAGCCTTTGCATTGAGGGCTATCTGAAAATGGCTTTGGCGATGAAGTTGTCTGTGAATGTGGAGTTGGTGGCATGTGAAACCCGCATGTGGAACATTCTTTTCTGTGGGATGCTCTACCAGGTGCTTTTCATTCCTAGGCACTCAAAGGGCATTAAGCCTAGAGTGTGAAAACTGAGTTTCCTTGAGAGCTGCTTGGAAGCCTGATGGTGTGTGAAGTTAGTGAGCCAAATGGAGTTGTTCTCCCACAAGAACCACTCGGCTGATTCTTCTTCAATATGCGCTTCACCAACATGCAGTGTTTCCTTGATTGAATTAGCTCTCACACCAATATTTGCGTCTAGAGCCTTTGCATTGAGGGCTATCTGAAAACGGCTGTGACGCTGAAGTTGCCTGTGAATGTGGAGTTGGTGGCATGTGAAACCCGCATGTGGAGCATTGGTTCGTGTGGGATGCTCTACCAGGTTCATTCCTAGATAATGCACTCAAAGGGCATTAAGCCTAGAGTGTGAAAACTGAGTTTCCTTGAGAGCTGCTTGGAAGCCTGATGGTGTGTGAAGTTAGTGAGCCAAATGGAGTTGTTCCCCCACAAGAACCACTCGGCTGATTCTTCTTCAATATGCACTTCACCAACATGCAGTGTTTCCTTGATTGAATTAGCTCTCACACCAATATTTGCGTCTAGAGCCTTTGCATTGAGAGCTATCTGAAAATGGCTTTGGCGCTGAAGTTGTCTGTGAATGTGGAGTTGGTGGCATGTGAAACCCGCCTGAGGAACATTCTTTTCTGTGGGATGCTCTACCAGGTTCATTCCTACATAATACACTCAAAGGGCATTAAGCCTAGAGTGTGAAAACTGAGTTTCCTTGAGAGCTGCTTGGAAGCCTGATGGTGTGTGAAGTTAGTGAGCCAAATGGAGTTGTTCTCCCACAAGAACCACTCGGCTGATCTTTCTTCAATATGCCCTTCACCAACATGCAGTGTTTCCTTGATTGAATTAGCTCTCACACCAATATTTGCGTCTAGAGCCTTTGCATTGAGGGCTATCTGAAAACGGCTTTGGCGCTGAAGTTGTCTGTGAATGTGGAGTTGGTGGCATGTGGAACCCGCATGTGGAGCATTGGTTTGTGTGGGATGCTCTACCAGGTGCATTTCATTCCTAGGCACTCAAAGGGCATTAAGCCTAGAGTGTGAAAACTGAGTTTCCTTCAGAGCTGCATGGAAGCTTGATGGTGTGTGAAGTTAGTGAGCCAAATGGAGGTGTTCTCTCACAAGAACCACTCGGCTGATTGTTCTTCAATATGCGCTTCACCAACATGCAGTGTTTCCTTGATTGAATTAGCTCTCACACCAATATTTGCGCCTAGAGCCTTTGTATTTAGGGCTATCTGAAAATGGCTGTGGCACTGAAGTTGTCTGTGAATGTGGAGTTGGTGGCATGTGAAACCCGCACGTGGAGCATTCGTTTGTGTGGGATGCTCTACCAGGTGCATTTCATTCCTAGGCACTAAAAGGGCATTAAGCCTAGAGTGTGAAAACTGAGTTTCCTTCAGAGCTGCTTGGAACCCTGATGGTGTGTGAAGTTAGTGAGCCAAATGGAGTTGTTGTCCCACAAGAACCACTCGGCTGATTCTTCTTCAACATGCGATTCACCAACATGCAGTGTTTCCTTGATTGAATTAGCTCTCACACCAATATTTGGGCCTGGAGCCTTTGCATTGAGGGCTACCTGAAAACGGCTTTGGCGCTGAAGTTGTCTGTGAATGTGGAGTTGGTGGCATGTGAAACCCGCATGTGGAACATTCTTTTCTGTGGGATGCTCTACCAGGTTCATTCCTACATAATGCACTCAAAGGGCATTAAGCCTAGAGTGTGAAAACTGAGTTTCCTTCAGAGCTGCATGGAAGCTTGATGGTGTGTGAAGTTAGTGAGCCAAATGGAGGTGTTCTCTCACAAGAACCACTCGGCTGATTGTTCTTCAATATGCGCTTCACCAACATGCAGTGTTTCCTTGATTGAATTAGCTCTCACACCAATATTTGCGCCTAGAGCCTTTGTATTTAGGGCTATCTGAAAATGGCTGTGGCACTGAAGTTGTCTGTGAATGTGGAGTTGGTGGCATGTGAAACCCGCACGTGGAGCATTCGTTTGTGTGGGATGCTCTACCAGGTGCATTTCATTCCTAGGCACTAAAAGGGCATTAAGCCTAGAGTGTGAAAACTGAGTTTCCTTCAGAGCTGCTTGGAACCCTGATGGTGTGTGAAGTTAGTGAGCCAAATGGAGTTGTTGTCCCACAAGAACCACTCGGCTGATTCTTCTTCAACATGCGATTCACCAACATGCAGTGTTTCCTTGATTGAATTAGCTCTCACACCAATATTTGGGCCTGGAGCCTTTGCATTGAGGGCTACCTGAAAACGGCTTTGGCGCTGAAGTTGTCTGTGAATGTGGAGTTGGTGGCATGTGAAACCCGCATGTGGAGCATTGGTTCATGTGGGATGCTCTACCAGGTTCATTTCAGTCCTAGGCACTCAAAGGGCATTAAGCCTAGAGTGTGAAAACTGAGTTTCCTTGAGAGCTGCTTGGAAGCCTGATGGTGTGTGAAGTTAGTGAGCCAAACGGAGTTGTTCCCCCACAAGAACCACTCGGCTGATTCTTCTTCAATATGCGCTTCACCAAAATGCAGTGTTTCCTTGATTGAATTAGCTCTCACACCAATATTTGCACCTAGAGCCTTTGCATTGAGAGCTATCTGAAAATGGCTTTGGCGCTGAAGTTGTCTGTGAATGTGGAGTTGGTGGCATGTGAAACCCGCATGTGGAACATTCTTTTCTGTGGGATGCTCTACCAGGTTCATTCCTACATAATGCACTCAAAGGGCATTAAGCCTAGAGTGCGAAAACTGAGTTTCCTTGAGAGCTGCTTGGAAGCCTGATGGTGTGTGAAGTTAGTGAGCCAAATGGAGTTGTTCTCCCACAAGAACCACTCGGCTGATTCTTCTTCAATATGCGCTTCACCAACATGCAGTGTTTCCTTGATTGAATTAGCTCTCACACCAATATTTGCACCTAGAGCCTTTGTATTGAAGGCTATCTGAAAATGGCTTTGGCTCTGAAGTTGTCTGTGAATGTGGAGTTGGTGGCATGTGAAACCCGCCTGTGGAGCATTGGTTTGTGTGGGATGCTCTACCAGGTGCATTTCATTCCTAGGCACTCAAAGGACATTAAGCCTAGAGTGCGAAAACTGAGTTTCCTTGAGAGCTGCTTGGAAGCCTGATGGTGTGTGAAGTTAGTGAGCCAAATGGAGTTGTTCTCCCACAAGAACCACTCGGCTGATTCTTCTTCAATATGCGCTTCACCAACATGCAGTGTTTCCTTGATTGAATTAGCTCTCACACCAATATTTGCGTCTAGAGCCTTTGCATTGAGGGCTATCTGAAAACGGCTGTGACGCTGAAGTTGCCTGTGAATGTGGAGTTGGTGGCATGTGAAACCCCCATGTGGAGCATTGGTTTGTGTGGGATGCTCTACCAGGTTCATTCCTAGGTAATGCACTCAAAGGGCATTAAGCCTAGAGTGTGAAAACTGAGTTTCCTTGAGAGCTGCATGGAAGCCTGATGGTGTGTGAAGTTAGTGAGCCAAATGGAGTTGTTCTCCCACAAGAACCACTCGGCTGATCCTTCTTCAATATGCGCTTCACCAACATGCAGTGTTTCCTTGATTGAATTAGCTCTCACACCTATATTTCGGCCTAGAGCCTTTGCATTGAGGGCTATCTGAAAATGGCTTTGGCGATGAAGTTGTCTGTGAATGTGGAGTTGGTGACATGTGAAACCCGCATTTGGAGCATTGGTTTGTGTAGGATGCTCTACCAGGTGCTTTTCATTCCTAGGCACTCAAAGGGCATTAAGCCTAGAGTGTGAAAACTGAGTTTCCTTGAGAGCTGCTTGGAAGCCTGATGGTGTGTGAAGTTAGTGAGCCAAATGGAGTTGTTCTCCCACAAGAACCACTCGGCTGATTCTTCTTCAATATGCGCTTCACCAACATGCAGTGTTTCCTTGATTGAATTAGCTCTCACACCAATATTTGCGTCTAGAGCCTTTGCATTGAGGGCTATCTGAAAACGGCTGTGACGCTGAAGTTGCCTGTGAATGTGGAGTTGGTGGCATGTGAAACCCGCATGTGGAGCATTGGTTCGTGTGGGATGCTCTACCAGGTTCATTCCTAGATAATGCACTCAAAGGGCATTAAGCCTAGAGTGTGAAAACTGAGTTTCCTTGAGAGCTGCTTGGAAGCCTGATGGTGTGTGAAGTTAGTGAGCCAAATGGAGTTGTTCCCCCACAAGAACCACTCGGCTGATTCTTCTTCAATATGCACTTCACCAACATGCAGTGTTTCCTTGATTGAATTAGCTCTCACACCAATATTTGCGTCTAGAGCCTTTGCTTTGAGAGCTATCTGAAAATGGCTTTGGCGCTGAAGTTGTCTGTGAATGTGGAGTTGGTGGCATGTGAAACCCGCCTGAGGAACATTCTTTTCTGTGGGATGCTCTACCAGGTTCATTCCTACATAATACACTCAAAGGGCATTAAGCCTAGAGTGTGAAAACTGAGTTTCCTTGAGAGCTGCTTGGAAGCCTGATGGTGTGTGAAGTTAGTGAGCCAAATGGAGTTGTTCTCCCACAAGAACCACTCGGCTGATCTTTCTTCAATATGCCCTTCACCAACATGCAGTGTTTCCTTGATTGAATTAGCTCTCACACCAATATTTGCGTCTAGAGCCTTTGCATTGAGGGCTATCTGAAAACGGCTTTGGCGCTGAAGTTGTCTGTGAATGTGAGTTGGTGGCATGTGAAACCCGCATGTGGAGCATTGGTTTGTGTGGGATGCTCTACCAGGTTCATTCCTACATAATGCACTCAAACGACATTAAGCCTAGAGTGTGAAAACTCAGTTTCCTTGAGAGCTGCATGGAAGCCTGATGGTGTGTGAAGTTAGTGAGCCAAATGGAGTTGTTGTCCCACAAGAACCACTCGGCTGATTCTTCTTCAATATGCGCTTCACCAACATGCAGTGTTTCCTTGATTGAATTAGCTCTCACACCAATATTTGGGCCTGGAGCCTTTGCATTGAGGGCTACCTGAAAACGGCTTTGGTGCTGAAGTTGTCTGTGAATGTGGAGTTGGTGGCATGTGAAACCCGCATGTGGAGCATTGGTTTGTGTGATAAGCTCACCAAGCTTCATTTCAGTCCTAGGCACTCAAAGGGCATTAAGCCTAGAGTGTGAAAACTGAGTTTCCTTGAGAGCTGCTTGGAAGCCTGATGGTGTGTGAAGTTAGTGAGCCAAATGGAGTTGTTCTCCCACAAGAACCACTCGGCTGATTCTTCTTCAATATGCGCTTCACCAACATGCAGTGTTTCCTTGATTGAATTAGCTCTCACACCAATATTTGCACCTAGAGCTTTTGCATTGAGGGCTATCTGAAAATGGCTTTGGCGCTGAAGTTGTCTGTGAATGTGGAGTTGGTGGCATGTGAAACCCGCATGTGGAGCATTGGTTTGTGTGGGATGCTCTACAAGGTTCATTCCTACATAATGCACTCAAAGGGCATTAAGCCTAGAGTGTGAAAACTGAGTTTCCTTGAGAGCTGCTTGGAAGCCTGATGGTGTGTGAAGTTAGTGAGCCAAATGGAGTTGTTCTCCCACAAGAACCACTCGGCTGATCCTTCTTCAATATGCCCTTCACCAACATGCAGTGTTTCCTTGATTGAATTAGCTCTCACACCAATATTTGCGTCTAGAGCCTTTGCATTGAGGGCTATCTGAAAACGGCTTTGGCGCTGAAGTTGTCTGTGAATGTGGAGTTGGTGGCATGTGAAACCCGCATGTGGAACATTCTTTTCTGTGGGATGCTCTACCAGGTTCATTCCTACATAATGCACTCAAAGGGCATTAAGCCTAGAGTGTGAAAACTGAGTTTCCTTGAGAGCTGCATGGAAGCCTGATGGTGTGTGAAGTTAGTGAGCCAAATGGAGGTGTTCTCTCACAAGAACCACTCGGCTGATTCTTCTTCAATATGCGCTTCACCAACATGCAGTGTTTCCTTGATTGAATTAGCTCTCACACCAATATTTGCGCCTAGAGCCTTTGTATTGAAGGCTATCTGAAAATGGCCCTGGCGCTGAAGTTGTCTGTGAATGTGGAGTTGGTGGCATGTGAAACCCGCATGTGGAGCATTGGTTTGTGTGGGATGCTCTACCAGGTGCATTTCAGTCCTAGGCACTCAAAGGGCATTAAGCCTAGAGTGTGAAAACTGAGTTTCCTTCAGAGCTGCTTGGAAGCCTGATGGTGTGTGAAGTTAGTGAGCCAAATCGAGTTGTTCCCCCACAAGAACCACTCGGCTGATTCTTCTTCAATATGCGCTTCACCAACATGCAGTGTTTCCTTGATTGAATTAGCTCTCACACCAATATTTGCGCCTAGAGCCTTTGCATTGAGAGCTATCTGAAAATGGCTTTGGCGCTGAAGTTGTCTGTGAATGTGGAGTTGGTGGCATGTGGAACCCGCATGTGGAGCATTGGTTTGTGTGGGATGCTCTACCAGGTGCATTTCATTCCTAGGCACTCAAAGGGCATTAAGCCTAGAGTGTGAAAACTGAGTTTCCTTCAGAGCTGCATGGAAGCTTGATGGTGTGTGAAGTTAGTGAGCCAAATGGAGGTGTTCTCTCACAAGAACCACTCGGCTGATTGTTCTTCAATATGCGCTTCACCAACATGCAGTGTTTCCTTGATTGAATTAGCTCTCACACCAATATTTGCGTCTACAGCCTTTGTATTTAGGGCTATCTGAAAATGGCTGTGGCACTGAAGTTGTCTGTGAATGTGGAGTTGGTGGCATGTGAAACCCGCACGTGGAGCATTCGTTTGTGTGGGATGCTCTACCAGGTGCATTTCATTCCTAGGCACTAAAAGGGCATTAAGCCTAGAGTGTGAAAACTGAGTTTCCTTCAGAGCTGCTTGGAACCCTGATGGTGTGTGAAGTTAGTGAGCCAAATGGAGTTGTTGTCCCACAAGAACCACTCGGCTGATTCTTCTTCAACATGCGATTCACCAACATGCAGTGTTTCCTTGATTGAATTAGCTCTCACACCAATATTTGGGCCTGGAGCCTTTGCATTGAGGGCTACCTGAAAACGGCTTTGGCGCTGAAGTTGTCTGTGAATGTGGAGTTGGTGGCATGTGAAACCCGCATGTGGAGCATTGGTTCATGTGGGATGCTCTACCAGGTTCATTTCAGTCCTAGGCACTCAAAGGGCATTAAGCCTAGAGTGTGAAAACTGAGTTTCCTTGAGAGCTGCTTGGAAGCCTGATGGTGTGTGAAGTTAGTGAGCCAAATGGAGTTGTTCTCCCACAAGAACCACTCGGCTGATTCTTCTTCAATATGCGCTTCACCAACATGCAGTGTTTCCTTGATTGAATTAGCTCTCACACCAATATTTGCACCTAGAGCCTTTGCATTGAGAGCTATCTGAAAATGGCTTTGGCGCTGAAGTTGTCTGTGAATGTGGAGTTGGTGGCATGTGAAACCCGCATGTGGAACATTCTTTTCTGTGGGATGCTCTACCAGGTTCATTCCTACATAATGCACTCAAAGGGCATTAAGCCTAGAGTGTGAAAACTCAGTTTCCTTGAGAGCTGCTTGGAACCCTGATGGTGTGTGAAGTTAGTGAGCCAAACGGAGTTGTTCCCCCACAAGAACCACTCGGCTGATTCTTCTTCAATATGCGCTTCACCAACATGCAGTGTTTCCTTGATTGAATTAGCTCTCACACCAATATTTGCACCTAGAGCCTTTGCATTGAGAGCTATCTGAAAATGGCTTTGGCGCTGAAGTTGTCTGTGAATGTGGAGTTGGTGGCATGTGAAACCCGCATGTGGAACATTCTTTTCTGTGGGATGCTCTACCAGGTTCATTCCTACATAATGCACTCAAAGGGCATTAAGCCTAGAGTGCGAAAACTGAGTTTCCTTGAGAGCTGCTTGGAAGCCTGATGGTGTGTGAAGTTAGTGAGCCAAATGGAGTTGTTCTCCCACAAGAACCACTCGGCTGATTCTTCTTCAATATGCGCTTCACCAACATGCAGTGTTTCCTTGATTGAATTAGCTCTCACACCAATATTTTCGCCTAGAGCCTTTGCATTGAGGGCTATCTGAAAATGGCTTTGGCGCTGAAGTTGTCTGTGAATGTGGAGTTGGTGGCATGTGAAACCCGCATGTGGAGCATTGGTTTGTGTGGGATGCTCTACCAGGTTCATTCCTACATAATGCACTCAAAAGGCATTAAGCCTAGAGTGTGAAAACTGAGTTTCCTTGAGAGCTGCATGGAAGCCTGATGGTGTGTGAAGTTAGTGAGCCAAATGGAGTTGTTCTCCCACAAGAACCACTCGGCTGATCCTTCTTCAATATGCGCTTCACCAACATGCAGTGTTTCCTTGATTGAATTAGCTCTCACACAAATATTTGCGTCTAGAGCCTTTGCATTGAGGGCTATCTGAAAATGGCTTTGGCGCTGAAGTTGTCTGTGAATGTGGAGTTGGTGGCATGTGAAACCCGCATTTGGAGCATTGGTTTGTGTGGGATGCTCTACCAGGTGCATTTCATTCCTAGGCACTCAAAGGGCATTAAGCCTAGAGTGTGAAAACTGAGTTTCCTTGAGAGCTGCTTGGAAGCCTGAGGTTTGTGAAGTTAGTGAGCCAAATGGAGTTGTTCTCCCACAAGAACCACTCGGCTGATTCTTCTTCAATATACGCTTCACCAACATGCAGTGCTTCCTTGATTGAATTAGCTCTCACACCAATATTTGGGCCTGGAGCCTTTGCATTGAGGGCTACCTGAAAACGGCTTTGGCGCTGAAGTTGTCTGTGAATGTGGAGTTGGTGGCATGTGAAACCCGCCTGTGGAGCATTGGTTTGTGTGATAAGCTCACCAAGCTTCATTTCATTCCTAGGCACGCAAAGGGCATTAAGCCTAGAGTGTGAAAACTGAGTTTCCTTGAGAGCTGCTTGGAAGCCTGATGGTGTGTGAAGTTAGTGAGCCAAATGGAGTTGTTCTCCCACAAGAACCACTCGGCTGATTCTTCTTCAATATGCGCTTCACCAACATGCAGTGTTTCCTTGATTGAATTAGCTCTCACACCAATATTTGCACCTAGAGCCTTTGTATTGAAGGCTATCTGAAAATGGCTTTGGCTCTGAAGTTGTCTGTGAATGTGGAGTTGGTGGCATGTGAAACCCGCATGTGGAGCATTGGTTTGTGTGGGATGCTCTACCAGGTGTATTTCATTCCTAGGCACTCAAAGGACATTAAGCCTAGAGTGCGAAAACTGAGTTTCCTTGAGAGCTGCTTGGAAGCCTGATGGTGTGTGAAGTTAGTGAGCCAAATGGAGTTGTTCTCCCACAAGAACCACTCGGCTGATTCTTCTTCAATATGCGCTTCACCAACATGCAGTGTTTCCTTGATTGAATTAGCTCTCACACCAATATTTGCGTCTAGAGCCTTTGCATTGAGGGCTATCTGAAAACGGCTGTGACGCTGAAGTTGCCTGTGAATGTGGAGTTGGTGGCATGTGAAACCCCCATGTGGAGCATTGGTTTGTGTGGGATGCTCTACCAGGTTCATTCCTAGGTAATGCACTCAAAGGGCATTAAGCCTAGAGTGTGAAAACTGAGTTTCCTTGAGAGCTGCATGGAAGCCTGATGGTGTGTGAAGTTAGTGAGCCAAATGGAGTTGTTCTCCCACAAGAACCACTCGGCTGATCCTTCTTCAATATGCGCTTCACCAACATGCAGTGTTTCCTTGATTGAATTAGCTCTCACACCTATATTTCGGCCTAGAGCCTTTGCATTGAGGGCTATCTGAAAATGGCTTTGGCGATGAAGTTGTCTGTGAATGTGGAGTTGGTGGCATGTGAAACCCGCATTTGGAGCATTGGTTTGTGTAGGATGCTCTACCAGGTGCTTTTCATTCCTAGGCACTCAAAGGGCATTAAGCCTAGAGTGTGAAAACTGAGTTTCCTTGAGAGCTGCTTGGAAGCCTGATGGTGTGTGAAGTTAGTGAGCCAAATGGAGTTGTTCCCCCACAAGAACCACTCGGCTGATTCTTCTTCAATATGCGCTTCACCAACATGCAGTGTTTCCTTGATTGAATTAGCTCTCACACCAATATTTGCGTCTAGAGCCTTTGCATTGAGGGCTATCTGAAAACGGCTGTGACGCTGAAGTTGCCTGTGAATGTGGAGTTGGTGGCATGTGAAACCCGCATGTGGAGCATTGGTTCGTGTGGGATGCTCTACCAGGTTCATTCCTAGATAATGCACTCAAAGGGCATTAAGCCTAGAGTGTGAAAACTGAGTTTCCTTGAGAGCTGCTTGGAAGCCTGATGGTGTGTGAAGTTAGTGAGCCAAATGGAGTTGTTCCCCCACAAGAACCACTCGGCTGATTCTTCTTCAATATGCACTTCACCAACATGCAGTGTTTCCTTGATTGAATTAGCTCTCACACCAATATTTGCGTCTAGAGCCTTTGCATTGAGAGCTATCTGAAAATGGCTTTGGCGCTGAAGTTGTCTGTGAATGTGGAGTTGGTGGCATGTGAAACCCGCCTGAGGAACATTCTTTTCTGTGGGATGCTCTACCAGGTTCATTCCTACATAATACACTCAAAGGGCATTAAGCCTAGAGTGTGAAAACTGAGTTTCCTTGAGAGCTGCTTGGAAGCCTGATGGTGTGTGAAGTTAGTGAGCCAAATGGAGTTGTTGCCCCACAAGAACCACTCGGCTGATTCTTCTTCAATATGCGCTTCACCAACATGCAGTGTTTCCTTGATTGAATTAGCTCTCACACCAATATTTGCACCTAGAGCCTTTGCATTGAGAGCTATCTGAAAATGGCTTTGGCGCTGAAGTTGTCTGTGAATGTGGAGTTGGTGGCATGTGAAACCCGCATGTGGAACATTCTTTTCTGTGGGATGCTCTACCAGGTTCATTCCTACATAATGCACTCAAAGGGCATTAAGCCTAGAGTGTGAAAACTGAGTTTCCTTGAGAGCTGCATGGAAGCCTGATGGTGTGTGAAGTTAGTGAGCCAAATGGAGTTGTTCTCCCACAAGAACCACTCGGCTGATCCTTCTTCTATATGCCCTTCACCAACATGCAATGTTTCCTTGATTGAATTAGCTCTCACACCAATATTTGGGCCTGGAGCCTTTGCATTGAGGGCTAGCTGAAAATGGCTTTGGCGCTGAAGTTGTCTGTGAATGTGGAGTTGGTGGCATGTGAAACCCGCCTGTGGAGCATTGGTTTGTGTGATAAGCTCACCAAGCTTCATTTCAGTCCTAGGCACTCAGAGGGCATTAAGCCTAGAGTGCGAAAACTGAGTTTCCTTGAGAGCTGTTTGGAAGCCTGATGGTGTGTGAAGTTAGTGAGCCAAATGGAGTTGTTCTCCCACAAGAACCATTCGGCTGATTCTTCTTCAATATGCGCTTCACCAACATGCAGTGTTTCCTTGATTGAATTAGCTCTCACACCAATATTTTCGCCTAGAGCCTTTGCATTGAGGGCTATCTGAAAATTGCTTTGGCGCTGAAGTTGTCTGTGAATGTGGAGTTGGTGGCATGTGTAACCCGCATGTGGAGCATTGGTTTGTGTGGGATGCTCTACCAGGTTCATTCCTAGATAATGCACTCAAAGGGCATTAAGCCTAGAGTGTGAAAACTGAGTTTCCTTGAGAGCTGCTTGGAAGCCTGATGGTGTGTGAAGTTAGTGAGCCAAATGGAGTTGTTCTCCCACAAGAACCACTCGGCTGATTCTTCTTCAATATGCGCTTCACCAACATGCAGTGTTTCCTTGATTGAATTAGCTCTCACACCAATATTTTCGCCTAGAGCCTTTGTATTGAGGGCTATCTGAAAATGGCTGTGGCGCTGAAGTTGTCTGTGAATGTGAGTTGGTGGCATGTGAAACCCGCATGTGGAGCATTGGTTTGTGTGGGATGCTCTACCAGGTTCATTTCAGTCCTAGGCACTCAAAGGGCATTAAGCCTAGAGTGTGAAAACTGAGTTTCCTTGAGAGCTGCTTGGAAGCCTGATGGTGTGTGAAGTTAGTGAGCCAAATGGAGTTGTTGTCCCACAAGAACCACTCGGCTGATTCTTCTTCAATATGCGCTTCACCAACATGCAGTGTTTCCTTGATTGAATTAGCTCTCACACCAATATTTTCGCCTAGAGCCTTTGCATTGAGGGCTATCTGAAAATGGCTTTGGCGCTGAAGTTGTCTGTGAATGTGGAGTTGGTGGCATGTGAAACCCGCATGTGGAGCATTGGTTTGTGTGGGATGCTCTACCAGGTTCATTCCTACATAATGCACTCAAAGGGCATTAAGCCTAGAGTGTGAAAACTGAGTTTCCTTGAGAGCTGCTTGGAAGCCTGATGGTGTGTGAAGTTAGTGAGCCAAATGGAGTTGTTCTCCCACAAGAACCACTCGGCTGATTCTTCTTCAATATGCGCTTCACCAACATGCAGTGTTTCCTTGATTGAATTAGCTCTCACACCAATATTTGCGCCTAGAGCCTTTGCTTTGTGGGCTTCCTGAAAATGGCTTTGGCGATGAAGTTGTCTGTGAATGTGGAGTTGGTGGCATGTGAAACCCGCATGTGGAGCATTGGTTTGTGTGGGATGCTCTACCAGGTGCATTTCATTCCTAGGCACTCAAAGGGCATTAAGCCTAGAGTGTGAAAACTGAGTTTCCTTGAGAGCTGCTTGGAAGCCTGATGGTGTGTGAAGTTAGTGAGCCAAATGGAGTTGTTCCCCCACAAGAACCACTCGGCTGATTCTTCTTCAATATGCGCTTCACCAACATGCAGTGTTTCCTTGATTGAATTAGCTCTCACACCAATATTTGCGCCTAGAGCCTTTGCATTGAGAGCTATCTGAAAATGGCTTTGGCGCTGAAGTTGTCTGTGAATGTGGAGTTGGTGGCATGTGAAACCCGCCTGTGGAGCATTGGTTTGTGTGATAAGCTCACCAAGTTTCATTTCAGTCCTAGGCACTCAGAGGGCATTAAGCCTAGAGTGCGAAAACTGAGTTTCCTTGAGAGCTGCATGGAAGCCTGATGGTGTGTGAAGTTAGTGAGCCAAATGGAGTTGTTCTCCCACAAGAACCATTCGGCTGATTCTTCTTCAATATGCGCTTCACCAACATGCAGTGTTTCCTTGATTGAATTAGCTCTCACACCAATATTTTCGCCTAGAGCCTTTGCATTGAGGGCTATCTGAAAATTGCTTTGGCGCTGAAGTTGTCTGTGAATGTGGAGTTGGTGGCATGTGTAACCCGCATGTGGAGCATTGGTTTGTGTGGGATGCTCTACCAGGTTCATTCCTACATAATGCACTCAAAGGGCATTAAGCCTAGAGTGTGAAAACTGAGTTTCCTTGAGAGCTGCTTGGAAGCCTGATGGTGTGTGAAGTTAGTGAGCCAAATGGAGTTGTTCTCCCACAAGAACCACTCGGCTGATTCTTCTTCAATATGCGCTTCACCAACATGCAGTGTTTCCTTGATTGAATTAGCTCTCACACCAATATTTTCGCCTAGAGCCTTTGTATTGAGGGCTATCTGAAAATGGCTGTGGCGCTGAAGTTGTCTGTGAATGTGGAGTTGGTGGCATGTGAAACCCGCATGTGGAGCATTGGTTTGTGTGGGATGCTCTACCAGGTTCATTTCAGTCCTAGGCACTCAAAGGGCATTAAGCCTAGAGTGTGAAAACTGAGTTTCCTTGAGAGCTGCTTGGAAGCCTGATGGTGTGTGAAGTTAGTGAGCCAAATGGAGTTGTTGTCCCACAAGAACCACTCGGCTGATTCTTCTTCAATATGCGCTTCACCAACATGCAGTGTTTCCTTGATTGAATTAGCTCTCACACCAATATTTTCGCCTAGAGCCTTTGCATTGAGGGCTATCTGAAAATGGCTTTGGCGCTGAAGTTGTCTGTGAATGTGGAGTTGGTGGCATGTGAAACCCGCATGTGGAGCATTGGTTTGTGTGGGATGCTCTACCAGGTTCATTCCTACATAATGCACTCAAAGGGCATTAAGCCTAGAGTGTGAAAACTGAGTTTACTTGAGAGCTGCTTGGAAGCCTGATGGTGTGTGAAGTTAGTGAGCCAAATGGAGTTGTTCTCCCACAAGAACCACTCGGCTGATTCTTCTTCAATATGCGCTTCACCAACATGCAGTGTTTCCTTGATTGAATTAGCTCTCACACCAATATTTGCGTCTAGAGCCTTTGCATTGAGAGCTATCTGAAAATGGCTTTGGCGCTGAAGTTGTCTGTGAATGTGGAGTTGGTGGCATGTGAAACCCGCATGTGGAGCATTGGTTTGTGTGGGATGCTCTACCAGGTGCATTTCATTCCTAGGCACTCAAAGGGCATTAAGCCTAGAGTGCGAAAACTGAGTTTCCTTGAGAGCTGCTTGGAAGCCTGATGGTGTGTGAAGTTAGTGAGCCAAATGGAGTTGTTCTCCCACAAGAACCACTCGGCTGATCCTTCTTCAATATGCGCTTCACCAACATGCAGTGTTTCCTTGATTGAATTAGCTCTCACACCAATATTTTCGCCTAGAGCCTTTGCATTGAGAGCTATCTGAAAATGGCTGTGGAGATGAAGTTGCCTGTGAATGTGGAGTTGGTGGCATGTGAAACCCGCATGTGGAGCATTGGTTCGTGTGGGATGCTCTACCAGGTTCATTTCAGTCCTAGGCACTCAAAGGGCATTAAGCCTAGAGTGTGAAAACTGAGTTTCCTTGAGAGCTGCATGAAAGCCTGATGGTGTGTGAAGTTAGTGAGCCAAATGGAGTTGTTCTCCCACAAGAACCACTCGGCTGATCCTTCTTCAATATGCGCTTCACCAACATGCAGTGTTTCCTTGATTGAATTAGCTCTCACACCAATATTTGCGTCTAGAGCCTTTGCATTGAGGGCTATCTGAAAATGGCTGTGGAGATGAAGTTGTCTGTGAATGTGGAGTTGGTGGCATGTGAAACCCCCATGTGGAGCATTGGTTTGTGTGATAAGCTCACCAAGCTTCATTTCAGTCCTAGGCACTCAGAGGGCATTAAGCCTAGAGTGCGAAAACTGAGTTTCCTTGAGAGCTGTTTGGAAGCCTGATGGTGTGTGAAGTTAGTGAGCCAAATGGAGTTGTTCTCCCACAAGAACCACTCGGCTGATTCTTCTTCAATATGCACTTCACCAACATGCAGTGTTTCCTTGATTGAATTAGCTCTCACACCAATATTTGCGTCTAGAGCCTTTGCATTGAGGGCTATCTGAAAATGGCTTTGGCGATGAAGTTGTCTGTGAATGTGGAGTTGGTGGCATGTGAAACCCCCATGTGGAGCATTGGTTTGTGTGGGATGCTCTACCAGGTGCATTCCTAGATAATGCACTCAAAGGGCATTAAGCCTAGAGTGTGAAAACTGAGTTTCCTTGAGAGCTGCATGGAAGCCTGATGGTGTGTGAAGTTAGTGAGCCAAATGGAGTTGTTCTCCCACAAGAACCACTCGGCTGATCCTTCTTCAATATGCGCTTCACCAACATGCAGTGTTTCCTTGATTGAATTAGCTCTCACATCTATATTTCGGCCTAGAGCCTTTGCATTGAGGGCTATCTGAAAATGGCTTTGGCGCTGAAGTTGTCTGTGAATGTGGAGTTGGTGGCATGTGAAACCCGCATGTGGAGCATTGGTTTGTGTGGGATGCTCTACCAGGTTCATTCCTAGATAATGCACTCAAAGGGCGTTAAGCCTAGAGTGTTAAAACTGAGTTTCCTTGAGAGCTGCATGGAAGCCTGATGGTGTGTGAAGTTAGTGAGCCAAATGGAGGTGTTCTCTCACAAGAACCACTCGGCTGATTCTTCTTCAATATGCGCTTCACCAACATGCAGTGTTTCCTTGATTGAATTAGCTCTCACACCAATATTTGCGCCTAGAGCCTTTGTATTGAGGGCTATCTGAAAATGGTCCTGGCGCTGAAGTTGTCTGTGAATGTGGAGTTGGTGGCATGTGAAACCCGCATGTGGAGCATTCGTTTGTGTGGGATGCTCTACCAGGTTCATTTCAGTCCTAGGCACTCAAAGGGCATTAAGCCTAGAGTGCGAAAACTGAGTTTCCTTGAGAGCTGCTTGGAAGCCTGATGGTGTGTGAAGTTAGTGAGCCAAATGGAGTTGTTCTCCCACAAGAACCACTCGGCTGATTCTTCTTCAATATGCGCTTCACCAACATGCAGTGTTTCCTTGATTGAATTAGCTCTCACACCAATATTTTCGCCTAGAGCCTTTGCATTGAGAGCTATCTGAAAATGGCTTTGGCGCTGAAGTTGCCTGTGAATGTGGAGTTGGTGGCATGTGAAACCCGCATGTGGAGCATTGGTTTGTGTGGGATGCTCTACCAGGTTCATTTCAGTCCTAGGCACTCAAAGGGCATTAAGCCTAGAGTGTGAAAACTGAGTTTCCTTGAGATCTGCTTGGAAGCCTGATGGTGTGTGAAGTTAGTGAACCAAATGGAGTTGTTCCCCCACAAGAACCACTCGGCTGATTCTTCTTCAATATGCGCTTCACCAACATGCAGTGTTTCCTTGATTGAATTAGCTCTCACACTAATATTTGCTTCTTAAGCCTTTGCATTGAGAGCTATCTGAAAATGGCTTTGGCGCTGAAGTTGTCTGTGAATGTGGAGTTGGTGGCATGTGAAACCCGCCTGTGGAACATTCTTTTCTGTGGGATGCTCTACCAGGTTCATTCCTACATAATGCACTCAAAGGGCATTAAGCCTAGAGTGTGAAAACTGAGTTTCCTTGAGAGCTGCATGAAAGCCTGATGGTGTGTGAAGTTAGTGAGCCAAATGGAGTTGTTCTCCCACAAGAACCACTCGGCTGATCCTTCTTCAATATGCGCTTCACCAACATGCAGTGTTTCCTTGATTGAATTAGCTCTCACACCTATATTTCGGCCTAGAGCCTTTGCATTGAGGGCTATCTGAAAATGGCTGTGGAGATGAAGTTGTCTGTGAATGTGGAGTTGGTGGCATGTGAAACCCGCATGTGGAGCATTGGTTTGTGTGGGATGCTCTACCAGGTTCATTTCAGTCCTAGGCACTCAAAGGGCATTAAGCCTAGAGTGTGAAAACTGAGTTTCCTTGAGAGCTGCTTGGAAGCCTGATGGTGTGTGAAGTTAGTGAGCCAAATGGAGTTGTTCCCCCACAAGAACCACTCGGCTGATTCTTCTTCAATATGCGCTTCACCAACATGCAGTGTTTCCTTGATTGAATTAGCTCTCACACCAATATTTGCGTCTAGAGCCTTTGCATTGAGAGCTATCTGAAAATTGCTTTGGCGCTGAAGTTGTCTGTGAATGTGGAGTTGGTGGCATGTGAAACCCGCATGTGGAGCATTGGTTTGTGTGGGATGCTCTACCAGGTTCATTTCAGTCCTAGGCACTCAAAGGGCATTAAGCCTAGAGTGCGAAAACTGAGTTTCCTTGAGAGCTGCTTGGAAGCCTGATGGTGTGTGAAGTTAGTGAGCCAAATGGAGTTGTTCTCCCACAAGAACCACTCGGCTGATTCTTCTTCAATATGCGCTTCACCAACATGCAGTGTTTCCTTGATTGAATTAGCTCTCACACCAATATTTTCGCCTAGAGCCTTTGCATTGAGAGCTATCTGAAAATGGCTTTGGCGCTGAAGTTGCCTGTGAATGTGGAGTTGGTGGCATGTGAAACCCGCATGTGGAGCATTGGTTCGTGTGGGATGCTCTACCAGGTTCATTTCAGTCCTAGGCACTCAAAGGGCATTAAGCCTAGAGTGTGAAAACTGAGTTTCCTTGAGATCTGCTTGGAAGCCTGATGGTGTGTGAAATTAGTGAGCCAAATGGAGTTGTTCCCCCACAAGAACCACTCGGCTGATTCTTCTTCAATATGCGCTTCACCAACATGCAGTGTTTCCTTGATTGAATTAGCTCTCACACTAATATTTGCTTCTTAAGCCTTTGCATTGAGAGCTATCTGAAAATGGCTTTGGCGCTGAAGTTGTCTGTGAATGTGGAGTTGGTGGCATGTGAAACCCGCCTGTGGAACATTCTTTTCTGTGGGATGCTCTACCAGGTTCATTCCTACATAATGCACTCAAAGGGCATTAAGCCTAGAGTGTGAAAACTGAGTTTCCTTGAGAGCTGCATGAAAGCCTGATGGTGTGTGAAGTTAGTGAGCCAAATGGAGTTGTTCTCCCACAAGAACCACTCGGCTGATCCTTCTTCAATATGCGCTTCACCAACATGCAGTGTTTCCTTGATTGAATTAGCTCTCACACCTATATTTCGGCCTAGAGCCTTTGCATTGAGGGCTATCTGAAAATGGCTGTGGAGATGAAGTTGTCTGTGAATGTGGAGTTGGTGGCATGTGAAACCCGCATGTGGAGCATTGGTTTGTGTGGGATGCTCTACCAGGTGCATTTCATTCCTAGGCACTCAAAGGGCATTAAGCCTAGAGTGTGAAAACTGAGTTTCCTTGAGAGCTGCTTGGAAGCCTGATGGTGTGTGAAGTTAGTGAGCCAAATGGAGTTGTTCTCCCACAAGAACCACTCGGCTGATTCTTCTTCAATATGCACTTCACCAACATGCAGTGTTTCCTTGATTGAATTAGCTCTCACACCAATATTTGCGTCTAGAGCCTTTGCATTGAGGGCTATCTGAAAATGGCTGTGGAGATGAAGTTGTCTGTGAATGTGGAGTTGGTGGCATGTGAAACCCCCATGTGGAGCATTGGTTTGTGTGGGATGCTCTACCAGGTGCATTCCTAGATAATGCACTCAAAGGGCATTAAGCCTAGAGTGTGAAAACTGAGTTTCCTTGAGAGCTGCATGGAAGCCTGATGGTGTGTGAAGTTAGTGAGCCAAATGGAGTTGTTCTCACACAAGAACCACTCGGCTGATCCTTCTTCAATATGCGCTTCACCAACATGCAGTGTTTCCTTGATTGAATTAGCTCTCACATCTATATTTCGGCCTAGAGCCTTTGCATTGAGGGCTATCTGAAAATGGCTTTGGCGATGAAGTTGTCTGTGAATGTGGAGTTGGTGGCATGTGAAACCCGCATGTGGAGCATTCGTTTGTGTGGGATGCTCTACCAGGTTCATTTCAGTCCTAGGCACTCAAAGGGCATTAAGCCTAGAGTGTGAAAACTGAGTTTCCTTGAGAGCTGCTTGGAAGCCTGATGGTGTGTGAAGTTAGTGAGCCAAATGGAGTTGTTCCCCCACAAGAACCACTCGGCTGATTCTTCTTCAATATGCGCTTCACCAACATGCAGTGTTTCCTTGATTGAATTAGCTCTCACACCAATATTTGCGTCTAGAGCCTTTGCATTGAGAGCTATCTGAAAATTGCTTTGGCGCTGAAGTTGTCTGTGAATGTGGAGTTGGTGGCATGTGAAACCCGCATGTGGAGCATTGGTTTGTGTGGGATGCTCTACCAGGTTCATTTCAGTCCTAGGCACTCAAAGGGCATTAAGCCTAGAGTGCGAAAACTGAGTTTCCTTGAGAGCTGCTTGGAAGCCTGATGGTGTGTGAAGTTAGTGAGCCAAATGGAGTTGTTCTCCCACAAGAACCACTCGGCTGATTCTTCTTCAATATGCGCTTCACCAACATGCAGTGTTTCCTTGATTGAATTAGCTCTCACACCAATATTTTCGCCTAGAGCCTTTGCATTGAGAGCTATCTGAAAATGGCTTTGGCGCTGAAGTTGCCTGTGAATGTGGAGTTGGTGGCATGTGAAACCCGCATGTGGAGCATTGGTTCGTGTGGGATGCTCTACCAGGTTCATTTCAGTCCTAGGCACTCAAAGGGCATTAAGCCTAGAGTGTGAAAACTGAGTTTCCTTGAGATCTGCTTGGAAGCCTGATGGTGTGTGAAGTTAGTGAGCCAAATGGAGTTGTTCCCCCACAAGAACCACTCGGCTGATTCTTCTTCAATATGCGCTTCACCAACATGCAGTGTTTCCTTGATTGAATTAGCTCTCACACTAATATTTGCTTCTTAAGCCTTTGCATTGAGAGCTATCTGAAAATGGCTTTGGCGCTAAAGTTGTCTGTGAATGTGGAGTTGGTGGCATGTGAAACCCGCCTGTGGAACATTCTTTTCTGTGGGATGCTCTACCAGGTTCATTCCTACATAATGCACTCAAAGGGCATTAAGCCTAGAGTGTGAAAACTGAGTTTCCTTGAGAGCTGCATGAAAGCCTGATGGTGTGTGAAGTTAGTGAGCCAAATGGAGTTGTTCTCCCACAAGAACCACTCGGCTGATCCTTCTTCAATATGCGCTTCACCAACATGCAGTGTTTCCTTGATTGAATTAGCTCTCACACCTATATTTCGGCCTAGAGCCTTTGCATTGAGGGCTATCTGAAAATGGCTGTGGAGATGAAGTTGTCTGTGAATGTGGAGTTGGTGGCATGTGAAACCCGCATGTGGAGCATTGGTTTGTGTGGGATGCTCTACCAGGTGCATTTCATTCCTAGGCACTCAAAGGGCATTAAGCCTAGAGTGTGAAAACTGAGTTTCCTTGAGAGCTGCTTGGAAGCCTGATGGTGTGTGAAGTTAGTGAGCCAAATGGAGTTGTTCTCCCACAAGAACCACTCGGCTGATTCTTCTTCAATATGCACTTCACCAACATGCAGTGTTTCCTTGATTGAATTAGCTCTCACACCAATATTTGGCCCTAGAGCCTTTGCATTGAGGGCTATCTGAAAATGGCTGTGGAGATGAAGTTGTCTGTGAATGTGGAGTTGGTGGCATGTGAAACCCCCATGTGGAGCATTGGTTTGTGTGGGATGCTCTACCAGGTGCATTCCTAGATAATGCACTCAAAGGGCATTAAGCCTAGAGTGTGAAAACTGAGTTTCCTTGAGAGCTGCATGGAAGCCTGATGGTGTGTGAAGTTAGTGAGCCAAATGGAGTTGTTCTCCCACAAGAACCACTCGGCTGATCCTTCTTCAATATGCGCTTCACCAACATGCAGTGTTTCCTTGATTGATTTAGCTCTCACATCTATATTTCTGCCTAGAGCCTTTGCATTGAGGGCTATCTGAAAATGGCTTTGGCGATGAAGTTGTCTGTGAATGTGGAGTTGGTGGCATGTGAAACCCGCCTGTGGAGCATTGGTTTGTGTGGGATGCTCTACCAGGTTCATTTCAGTCCTAGGCACTCAAAGGGCATTAAGCCTAGAGTGTGAAAACTGAGTTTCCTTGAGAGCTGCTTGGAAGCCTGATGGTGTGTGAAGTTAGTGAGCCAAATGGAGTTGTTCCCCCACAAGAACCACTCGGCTGATTCTTCTTCAATATGCGCTTCACCAACATTCATTGTTTCCTTGATTGATTTAGCTCTCACACCAATATTTGCGCCTAGAGCCTTTGCATTGAGAGCTATCTGAAAATGGCTTTGGCGCTGAAGTTGTCTGTGAATGTGGAGTTGGTGGCATGTGAAACCCGCATGTGGAGCATTGGTTTGTGTGGGATGCTCTACCAGGTTCATTTCAGTCCTAGGCACTCAAAGGGCATTAAGCCTAGAGTGCGAAAACTGAGTTTCCTTGAGAGCTGCTTGGAAGCCTGATGGTGTGTGAAGTTAGTGAGCCAAATGGAGTTGTTCTCCCACAAGAACCACTCGGCTGATTCTTCTTCAATATGCGCTTCACCAACATGCAGTGTTTCCTTGATTGAATTAGCTCTCACACCAATATTTTCGCCTAGAGCCTTTGCATTGAGAGCTATCTGAAAATGGCTTTGGCGCTGAAGTTGCCTGTGAATGTGGAGTTGGTGGCATGTGAAACCCGCATGTGGAGCATTGGTTCGTGTGGGATGCTCTACCAGGTTCATTTCAGTCCTAGGCACTCAAAGGGCATTAAGCCTAGAGTGTGAAAACTGAGTTTCCTTGAGATCTGCTTGGAAGCCTGATGGTGTGTGAAGTTAGTGAGCCAAATGGAGTTGTTCCCCCACAAGAACCACTCGGCTGATTCTTCTTCAATATGCGCTTCACCAACATGCAGTGTTTCCTTGATTGAATTAGCTCTCACACTAATATTTGCTTCTTAAGCCTTTGCATTGAGAGCTATCTGAAAATGGCTTTGGCGCTGAAGTTGTCTGTGAATGTGGAGTTGGTGGCATGTGAAACCCGCCTGTGGAACATTCTTTTCTGTGGGATGCTCTACCAGGTTCATTCCTACATAATGCACTCAAAGGGCATTAAGCCTAGAGTGTGAAAACTGAGTTTCCTTGAGAGCTGCATGAAAGCCTGATGGTGTGTGAAGTTAGTGAGCCAAATGGAGTTGTTCTCCCACAAGAACCACTCGGCTGATCCTTCTTCAATATGCGCTTCACCAACATGCAGTGTTTCCTTGATTGAATTAGCTCTCACACCTATATTTCGGCCTAGAGCCTTTGCATTGAGGGCTATCTGAAAATGGCTGTGGAGATGAAGTTGTCTGTGAATGTGGAGTTGGTGGCATGTGAAACCCCCATGTGGAGCATTGGTTTGTGTGGGATGCTCTACCAGGTTCATTCCTAGATAATGCACTCAAAGGGCATTAAGCCTAGAGTGTGAAAACTGAGTTTCCTTGAGAGCTGCATGGAAGCCTGATGGTGTGTGAAGTTAGTGAGCCAAATGGAGTTGTTCTCCCACAAGAACCACTCGGCTGATCCTTCTTCAATATGCGCTTCACCAACATGCAGTGTTTCCTTGATTGAATTAGCTCTCACATATATATTTCGGCCTAGAGCCTTTGCATTGAGGGCTATCTGAAAATGGCTTTGGCGATGAAGTTGTCTGTGAATGTGGAGTTGGTGGCATGTGAAACCCGCATGTGGAGCATTGGTTTGTGTGGGATGCTCTACCATGTTCATTCCTACATAATACACTCAAAGGGCATTAAGCCTAGAGTGTGAAAACTGAGTTTCCTTCAGAGCTGCTTGGAAGCCTGATGGTGTGTGAAGTTAGTGAGCCAAATGGAGTTGTTCTCCCACAAGAACCACTCGGCTGATTCTTCTTCAATATGCGCTTCACCAACATGCAGTGTTTCCTTGATTGAATTAGCTCTCACACCAATATTTGCGTCTAGAGCCTTTGCATTGAGGGCTATCTGAAAACGGCTGTGACGCTGAAGTTGCCTGTGAATGTGGAGTTGGTGGCATGTGAAATCCGCATGTGGAGCATTGGTTTGTGTGGGATGCTCTACCAGGTTCATTTCAGTCCTAGGCACTCAAAGGGCATTAAGCCTAGAGTGTGAAAACTGAGTTTCCTTGAGAGCTGCTTGGAAGCCTGATGGTGTGTGAAGTTAGTGAGCCAAATGGAGTTGTTCCCTTACAAGAACCACTCGGATGATTCTTCTTCAATATGCGCTTCACCAACATGCAGTGTTTCCTTGATTGAATTAGCTCTCACACCAATATTTGCGTCTAGAGCCTTTGCATTTAGAGCTATGTGAAAATGGCTTTGGCGATGAAGTTGTCTGTGAATGTGGAGTTGGTGGCATGTGAAACCCGCATGTGGAGCATTGGTTTGTGTGGGATGCTCTACCAGGTTCATTTCAGTCCTAGGCACTCAAAGGGCATTAAGCCTAGAGTGCGAAAACTGAGTTTCCTTGAGAGCTGCTTGGAAGCCTGATGGTGTGTGAAGTTAGTGAGCCAAATGGAGTTGTTCTCCCACAAGAACCACTCGGCTGATTCTTCTTCAATATGCGCTTCACCAACATGCAGTGTTTCCTTGATTGAATTAGCTCTCACACCAATATTTTCGCCTAGAGCCTTTGCATTGAGAGCTATCTGAAAATGGCTTTGGCGCTGAAGTTGTCTGTGAATGTGGAGTTGGTGGCATGTGAAACCCGCATGTGGAGCATTGGTTCGTGTGGGATGCTCTACCAGGTTCATTTCAGTCCTAGGCACTCAAAGGGCATTAAGCCTAGAGTGTGAAAACTGAGTTTCCTTGAGAGCTGCTTGGAAGCCTGATGGTGTGTGAAGTTAGTGAGCCAAATGGAGTTGTTCCCCCACAAGAACCACTCGGCTGATTCTTCTTCAATATGCGCTTCACCAACATGCAGTGTTTCCTTGATTGAATTAGCTCTCACACTAATATTTGCTTCTTAAGCCTTTGCATTGAGAGCTATCTGAAAATGGCTTTGGCGCTGAAGTTGCCTGTGAATGTGGAGTTGGTGGCATGTGAAACCCGCCTGTGGAACATTCTTTTCTGTGGGATGCTCTACCAGGTTCATTCCTACATAATGCACTCAAAGGGCATTAAGCCTAGAGTGTGAAAACTGAGTTTCCTTGAGAGCTGCTTGGAAGCCTGATGGTGTGTGAAGTTAGTGAGCCAAATGGAGTTGTTCTCCCACAAGAACCACTCGGCTGATTCTTCTTCAATATGCATTTCACCAACATGCAGTGTTTCCTTGATTGAATTAGCTCTCACACCAATATTTGCGTCTAGAGCCTTTGCATTGAGGGCTATCTGAAAATGGCTTTGGCGATGAAGTTGTCTGTGAATGTGGAGTTGGTGGCATGTGAAACCCCCATGTGGAGCATTGGTTTGTGTGGGATGCTCTACCAGGTGCATTCCTAGATAATGCACTCAAAGGGCATTAAGCCTAGAGTGTGAAAACTGAGTTTCCTTGAGAGCTGCTTGGAAGCCTGATGGTGTTTGAAGTTAGTGAGCCAAATGGAGTTGTTCTCCCACAAGAACCACTCGGCTGATCCTTCTTCAATATGCGCTTCACCAACATGCAGTGTTTCCTTGATTGAATTAGCTCTCACATCTATATTTCGGCCTAGAGCCTTTGCATTGAGGGCTATCTGAAAATGGCTTTGGCGATGAAGTTGTCTGTGAATGTGGAGTTGGTGGCATGTGAAACCCGCCTGTAGAACATTCTTTTCTGTGGGATGCTCTACCAGGTTCATTCCTACATAATACACTCAAAGGGCATTAAGCCTAGAGTTTGAAAACTGAGTTTCCTTCAGAGCTGCTTGGAAGCCTGATGGTGTGTGAAGTTAGTGAGCCAAATGGAGTTGTTCTCCCACAAGAACCACTCGGCTGATTCTTCTTCAATATGCGCTTCACCAACATGCAGTGTTTCCTTGATTGAATTAGCTCTCACACCAATATTTGCGTCTAGAGCCTTTGCATTGAGGGCTATCTGAAAACGGCTGTGACGCTGAAGTTGCCTGTGAATGTGGAGTTGGTGGCATGTGAAACCCGCATGTGGAGCATTGGTTCGTGTGGGATGCTCTACCAGGTTCATTCCTACATAATACACTCAAAGGGCATTAAGCCTAGAGTGTGAAAACTGAGTTTCCTTGAGAGCTGCTTGGAAGCCTGATGGTGTGTGAAGTTAGTGAGCCAAATGGAGTTGTTCCCTTACAAGAACCACTCGGCTGATTCTTCTTCAATATGCGCTTCACCAACATGCAGTTTTTCCTTGATTGAATTAGCTCTCACACCAATATTTGCGTCTAGAGCCTTTGCATTGAGAGCTATCTGAAAATGGCTTTGGCGCTGAAGTTGTCTGTGAATGTGGAGTTGGTGGCATGTGAAACCCGCATGTGGAGCATTGTTTTGTGTGGGATGCTCTACCAGGTTCATTTCAGTCCTAGGCACTCAAAGGGCATTAAGCCTAGAGTGCGAAAACTGAGTTTCCTTGAGAGCTGCTTGGAAGCCTGATGGTGTGTGAAGTTAGTGAGCCAAATGGAGTTGTTCTCCCACAAGAACCACTCAGCTGATTCTTCTTCAATATGCGCTTCACCAACATGCAGTGTTTCCTTGATTGAATTAGCTCTCACACCAATATTTGCGCCTAGAGCCTTTGCATTGAGAGCTATCTGAAAATGGCTTTGGCGCTGAAGTTGTCTGTGAATGTGGAGTTGGTGGCATGTGAAACCCGCATGTGGAGCATTGGTTCGTGTGGGATGCTCTACCAGGTTCATTTCAGTCCTAGGCACTCAAAGGGCATTAAGCCTAGAGTGTGAAAACTGAGTTTCCTTGAGAGCTGCATGGAAGCCTGATGGTGTGTGAAGTTAGTGAGCCAAATGGAGTTGTTCTCCCACAAGAACCACTCGGCTGATCCTTCTTCAATATGCGCTTCACCAACATGCAGTGTTTCCTTGATTGAATTAGCTCTCACACCAATATTTTCGCCTAGAGCCTTTGCATTGAGGGCTATCTGAAAATGGCTGTGGCGATGAAGTTGTCTGTGAATGTGGAGTTGGTGGCATGTGAAACCCGCATGTGGAGCATTGGTTTGTGTGGGATGCTCTACCAGGTGCATTTCATTCTTAGGCACTCAAAGGGCATTAAGCCTAGAGTGTGAAAACTGAGTTTCCTTGAGAGCTGCTTGGAAGCCTGATGGTGTGTGAAGTTAGTGAGCCAAATGGAGTTGTTCTCCCACAAGAACCACTCGGCTGATTCTTCTTCAATATGCGCTTCACCAACATGCAGTGTTTCCTTGATTGAATTAGCTCTCACACCAATATTTGCGGCTAGAGCCTTTGCATTGAGGGCTATCTGAAAATGGCTTTGGCGATGAAGTTGTCTGTGAATGTGGAGTTGGTGGCATGGGAAACCCCCATGTGGAGCATTGGTTTGTGTGGGATGCTCTTCCAGGTGCATTCCTAGATAATGCACTCAAAGGGCATTAAGCCTAGAGTGTGAAAACTGAGTTTCCTTGAGAGCTGCTTGGAAGCCTGATGGTGTGTGAAGTTAGTGAGCCAAATGGAGTTGTTCTCCCACAAGAACCACTCGGCTGATTCTTCTTCAATATGCCCTTCACCAACATGCAGTGTTTCCTTGATTGAATTAGCTCTCACACCAATATTTGCGTCTAGAGCCTTTGCATTGAGAGCTATCTGAAAATGGCTTTGGCGCTGAAGTTGTCTGTGAATGTGGAGTTGGTGGCATGTGAAACCCGCATGTGGAGCATTGGTTTGTGTGGGATGCTCTACCAGGTTCATTCCTAGATAATGCACTCAAAGGGCATTAAGCCTAGAGTGTGAAAACTGAGTTTCCTTGAGAGCTGCATGGAAGCCTGATGGTGTGTGAAGTTAGTGAGCCAAATGGAGGTGTTCTCCCACAAGAACCACTCGGCTGATTCTTCTTCAATATGCGCTTCACCAACATGCAGTGTTTCCTTGATTGAATTAGCTCTCACACCAATATTTGCGCCTAGAGCCTTTGTATTGAGGGCTATCTGAAAAATGCCCTGGCGCTGAAGTTGTCTGTGAATGTGGAGTTGGTGGCATGTGAAACCCGCATGTGGAGCATTGGTTTGTGTGGGATGCTCTACCAGGTTCATTTCAGTCCTAGGCACTCAAAGGGCATTAAGCCTAGAGTGTGAAAACTGAGTTTCCTTGAGAGCTGCTTGGAAGCCTGATGGTGTGTGAAGTTAGTGAGCCAAATGGAGTTGTTCCCCCACAAGAACCACTCGGCTGATTCTTCTTCAATATGCGCTTCACCAACATGCAGTGTTTCCTTGATTGAATTAGCTCTCACACCAATATTTGCGTCTAGAGCCTTTGCATTGAGAGCTATCTGAAAATGGCTTTGGCGATGAAGTTGTCTGTGAATGTGGAGTTGGTGGCATGTGAAACCCGCCTGTGGAACATTCTTTTCTGTGGGATGCTCTACCAGGTTCATTCCTACATAATGCACTCAAAGAGCATTAAGCCTAGAGTGTGAAAACTGAGTTTCCTTGAGAGCTGCATGGAAGCCTGATGGTGTGTGAAGTTAGTGAGCCAAATGGAGGTGTTGTCCCACAAGAACCACTCGGCTGATTCTTCTTCAATATGCGCTTCACCAACATGCAGTGTTTCCTTGATTGAATTAGCTCTCACACCAATATTTGGGCCTAGAGCCTTTGCATTGAGGGCTATCTGAAAATGGCTTTGGCGCTGAAGTTGTCTGTGAATGTGGAGTTGGTGGCATGTGAAACCCGCATGTGGAGCATTGGTTTGTGTGGGATGCTCTACCAGGTTCATTCCTACATAATGCACTCAAAGGGCATTAAGCCTAGAGTGTGAAAACTGAGTTTCCTTGAGAGCTGCATGGAAGCCTGATGGTGTGTGAAGTTAGTGAGCCAAATGGAGTTGTTCTCCCAGAAGAACCACTGGGCTGATCCTTCTTCAACTTGCGCTTCACCAACATGCAGTGTTTCCTTGATTGAATTAGCTCTCACACCAATATTTGGGCCTGGAGCCTTTGCATTGAGGGCTATCTGAAAACGGCTTTGGCGCTGAAGTTGTCTGTGAATGTGGAGTTGGTGGCATGTGAAACCCGCATGTGGAGCATTGGTTTGTGTGATAACCTCACCAAGCTTAATTTGAGTCCTAGGCACTCAAAGGGCATTAAGCCTAGAGTGTGAAAACTGAGTTTCCTTCAGAGCTGCATGGAAGCCTGATGGTGTGTGAAGTTAGTGAGCCAAATGGAGTTGTTCCCCCACAAGAACCACTCGGCTGATTCTTCTTCAATATGCGCTTCACAAACATGCAGTGTTTCCTTGATTGAATTAGCTCTCACACCAATATTTGCACCTAGAGCCTTTGCATTGAGAGCTATCTGAAAATGGCTTTGGCGCTGAAGTTGTCTGTGAATGTGGAGTTGGTGGCATGTGAAACCCGCATGTGGAACATTCTTTTCTGTGGGATGCTCTACCAGGTTCATTCCTACATAATGCACTCAAAGGGCATTAAGCCTAGAGTGTGAAAACTCAGTTTCCTTGAGAGCTGCTTGGAAGCCTGATGGTGTGTGAAGTTAGTGAGCCAAGTGGAGTTGTTCCCCCACAAGAACCACTCGGCTGATTCTTCTTCAATATGCGCTTCACCAACATGCAGTGTTTCCTTGATTGAATTAGCTCTCACACCAATATTTGGGCCTGGAGCCTTTGCATTGAGGGCTACCTGAAAACGGATTTTCGCTGAAGTTGTCTGTGAATGTGGAGTTGGTGGCATGTGAAACCCGCACGTGGAGCATTCGTTTGTGTGATATGCTCACCAAGCTTCATTTCAGTCCTAGGCACTCAAAGGGCATTAAGCCTAGAGTGTGAAAACTGAGTTTCCTTGAGAGCTGCTTGGAAGCCTGATGGTGTGTGAAGTTAGTGAGCCAAATGGAGTTGTTCTCCCACAAGAACCACTCGGCTGATTCTTCTTCAATATGCGCTTCACCAACATGCAGTGTTTCCTTGATTGAATTAGCTCTCACACCAATATTTGCGTCTAGAGCCTTTGCATTGAGAGCTATCTGAAAATGGCTTTGGCGCTGAAGTTGTCTGTGAATGTGGAGTTGGTGGCATGTGAAACCCGCCTGTGGAACATTCTTTTCTGTGGGATGCTCTACCAGGTTCATTCCTACATAATACACTCAAAGGGCATTAAGCCTAGAGTGTGAAAACTGAGTTTCATTGAGAGCTGCTTGGAAGCCTGATGGTGTGTGAAGTTAGTGAGCCGAATGGAGTTGTTCTCCCACAAGAACCACTCGGCTGATTCTTCTTCAATATGCGCTTCACCAACATGCAGTGTTTCCTTGATTGAATTAGCTCTCACACCAATATTTGCGTCTAGAGCCTTTGCATTGAGAGCTATCTGAAAATGGCCTTGGCGCTGAAGTTGCCTGTGAATGTGGAGTTGGTGGCATGTGAAACCCCCATGTGGAACATTCTTTTCTGTGGGATGCTCTACCAGGTTCATTCCTACATAAGGCACTCAAAGGGCATTAAGCCTAGAGTGTGAAAACTGAGTTTCCTTGAGAGCTGCTTGGAAGCCTGATGGTGTGTGAAGTTAGTGAGCCAAATGGAGTTGTTCCCCCACAAGAACCACTCGGCTGATTCTTCTTCAATATGCGCTTCACCAACATGCAGTGTTTCCTTGATTGAATTAGCTCTCACACCAATATTTTCGCCTGGAGCCTTTGCATTGAGAGCTATCTGAAAATGGCTTTGGCGCTGAAGTTGTCTGTGAATGTGGAGTTGGTGGCATGTGAAACCCGCATGTGGAACATTCTTTTCTGTGGGATGCTCTACCAGGTTCATTCCTACATAATGCACTCAAAGGGCATTAAGCCTAGAGTGTGAAAACTGAGTTTCCTTGAGAGCTGCATGGAAGCCTGATGGTGTGTGAAGTTAGTGAGCCAAATGGAGGTGTTCTCTCACAAGAACCACTCGGCTGATTCTTCTTCAATATGCCCTTCACCAACATGCAGTGTTTCCTTGATTGAATTAGCTCTCACACCAATATTTGGGCCTGGAGCCTTTGCATTGAGGGCTACCTGAAAACGGCTTTGGCGCTGAAGTTGTCTGTGAATGTGGAGTTGGTGGCATGTGAAACCCCCATGTGGAGCATTGGTTTGTGTGATAAGCTCACCAAGCTTCATTTCAGTCCTAGGCACTCAAAGGGCATTAAGCCTAGAGTACGAAAACTGAGTTTCCTTGAGAACTGCATGGAGGCCTGATGGTGTGTGAAGTTAGTGAGCCAAATGGAGTTGTTCTCCCACAAGAACCACTCGGCTGATTCTTCTTCAATATGCGCTTCACAAACATGCAGTGTTTCCTTGATTGAATTAGCTCTCACACCAATATTTGCGCCTAGAGCCTTTGTATTGAGGGCTATCTGAAAATGGCTGTGGCGCTGAAGTTGTCTGTGAATGTGGAGTTGGTGGCATGTGAAACCCGCATGTGGAGCATTGGTTTGTGTGGGATGCTCTACCAGGTTCATTCCTACATAATGCACTCAAAGGGCATTAAGCCTATAGTGTGAAAACTGAGTTTCCTTGAGAGCTGCTTGGAAGCCTGATGGTGTGTGAAGTTAGTGAGCCAAATGGAGTTGTTCTCCCACAAGAACCACTCGGCTGATTCTTCTTCAATATGCGCTTCACCAACATGCAGTGTTTCCTTGATTGAATTAGCTCTCACACCTATATTTCTGCCTAGAGCCTTTGCATTGAGGGCTATCTGAAAATGGCTTTGGCGATGAAGTTGTCTGTGAATGTGGAGTTGGTGGCATGTGAAACCCGCATGTGGAGCATTGGTTTGTGTGGGATGCTCTACCAGGTTCATTCCTACATAATACACTCAAAGGGCATTAAGCCAAGAGTGTGAAAACTGAGTTTCCTTGAGAGCTGCTTGGAAGCCTGATGGTGTGTGAAGTTAGTGAGCCAAATGGAGTTGTTCCCCCACAAGAACCACTCGGCTGATTCTTCTTCAATATGCGCTTCACCAACATGCAGTGTTTCCTTGATTGAATTAGCTCTCACACCAATATTTGCGTCTAGAGCCTTTGCATTGAGAGCTATCTGAAAATGGCTTTGGCGCTGAAGTTGTCTGTGAATGTGGAGTTGGTGGCATGTGAAACCCGACTGTGGAACATTCTTTTCTCTGGGATGCTCTACCAGGTTCATTCCTACATAATACACTCAAAGGGCACTAAGCCTAGAGTGTGAAAACTGAGTTTCCTTGAGAGCTGCTTGGAAGCCTGATGGTGTGTGAAGTTAGTGAGCCAAATGGAGTTGTTCCCCCACAAGAACCACTCGGCTGATTCTTCTTCAATATGCGCTTCACCAACATGCAGTGTTTCCTTGATTGCATTAGCTCTCACACCAATATTTGCGTCTAGAGCCTTTGCATTGAGAGCTATCTGAAAATGGCTTTGGCGCTGAAGTTGTCTGTGAATGTGGAGTTGGTGGCATGTGAAACCCGCCTGTGGAGCATTGGTTTGTGTGATAAGCTCACCAAGCTTCATTTCAGTCCGAGGCACTCAAAGGGCATTAAGCCTAGAGTGCGAAAACTGAGTTTCCTTGAGAGCTGCTTGGAAGCCTGATGGTGTGTGACGTTAGTGAGCCAAATGGAGTTGTTCTCCCACAAGAACCACTCAGCTGATTCTTCTTCAATATGCGCTTCACCAACATGCAGTGTTTCCTTGATTGAATTAGCTCTCACACCAATATTTGGGCCTGGAACCTTTGCATTGAGGGCTACCTGAAAACGGCTTTGGCGATGAAGTTGCCTGTGAATGTGGAGTTGGTGGCATGTGAAACCCGCATGTGGAGCATTGGTTTGTGTGGGATGCTCTACCAGGTTCATTCCTAGATAATGCACTCAAAGGGCATTAAGCCTAGAGTGTGAAAACTGAGTTTCCTTGAGAGCTGCATGGAAGCCTGATGGTGTGTGAAGTTAGTGAGCCAAATGGAGTTGTTCTCCCACAAGAACCACTCGGCTGATCCTTCTTCAATATGCGCTTCACCAACATGCAGTGTTTCCTTGATTGAATTAGCTCTCACACCAATATTTCGGCCTAGAGCCTTTGCATTGAGGGCTATCTGAAAATGGCTTTGGCGCTGAAGTTGTCTGTGAATGTGGAGTTGGTGGCATGTGAAACCCGCATGTGGAGCATTGGTTTGTGTGGGATGCTCTACCAGGTTCATTCCTACATAATGGACTCAAAGGGCATTAAGCCTAGAGTGTGAAAACTGAGTTTCCTTCAGAGCTGCATGGAAGCCTGATGGTGTGTGAAGTTAGTGAGCCAAATGGAGTTGTTCTCTCACAAGAACCACTCGGCTGATTCTTCTTCAATATGCGCTTCACCAACATGCAGTGTTTCCTTGATTGAATTAGCTCTCACACCAATATTTGCGCCTAGAGCCTTTGTATTGAGGGCTATCTGAAAATGGCTGTGGCGCTGAAGTTGTCTGTGAATGTGGAGTTGGTGGCATGTGAAACCCGCATGTGGAGCATTGGTTTGTGTGGGATGCTCTACCAGATGCATTTCAGTCCTAGGCACTCAAAGGGCATTAAGCCTAGAGTGTGAAAACTGAGTTTCCTTCAGAGCTGCTTGGAACCCTGATGGTGTGTGAAGTTAGTGAGCCAAATGGAGTTGTTCTCCCACAAGAACCACTCGGCTGATTCTTCTTCAATATGCGCTTCACCAACATGCAGTGTTTCCTTGATTGAATTAGCTCTCACACCAATATTTGCGTCTAGAGCCTTTGCATTGAGGGCTATCTGAAAATGGCTTTGGCGATGAATTTGTCTGTGAATGTGGAGTTGGTGGCATGTGAAACCCCCATGTGGAGCATTGGTTTGTGTGGGATGCTCTACCAGGTTCATTCCTAGATAATGCACTCAAAGGGCATTAAGCCTAGAGTGTGAAAACTGAGTTTCCTTGAGAGCTGCATGGAAGCCTGATGGTGTGTGAAGTTAGTGAGCCAAATGGAGTTGTTCTCCCACAAGAACCACTCGGCTGATCCTTCTTCAATATGCGCTTCACCAACATGCAGTGTTTCCTTGATTGAATTAGCTCTCACACCAATATTTCGGCCTAGAGCCTTTGCATTGAGGGCTATCTGAAAATGGCTTTGGCGCTGAAGTTGTCTGTGAATGTGGAGTTGGTGGCATGTGAAACCCGCATGTGGAGCATTGGTTTGTGTGGGATGCTCTACCAGGTTCATTCCTACATAATGGACTCAAAGGGCATTAAGCCTAGAGTGTGAAAACTGAGTTTCCTTCAGAGCTGCATGGAAGCCTGATGGTGTGTGAAGTTAGTGAGCCAAATGGAGTTGTTCTCTCACAAGAACCACTCGGCTGATTCTTCTTCAATATGCGCTTCACCAACATGCAGTGTTTCCTTGATTGAATTAGCTCTCACACCAATATTTGCGCCTAGAGCCTTTGTATTGAGGGCTATCTGAAAATGGCTGTGGCGCTGAAGTTGTCTGTGAATGTGGAGTTGGTGGCATGTGAAACCCGCATGTGGAGCATTGGTTTGTGTGGGATGCTCTACCAGGTGCATTTCATTCCTAGGCACTCAAAGGGCATTAAGCCTAGAGTGTGAAAACTGAGTTTCCTTCAGAGCTGCTTGGAACCCTGATGGTGTGTGAAGTTAGTGAGCCAAATGGAGTTGTTCTCCCACAAGAACCACTCGGCTGATTCTTCTTCAACATGCGCTTCACCAACATGCAGTGTTTCCTTGATTGAATTAGCTCTCACACCAATATTTGGGCCTGGAGCCTTTGCATTGAGGGCTACCTGAAAACGGCTTTGGCGATGAAGTTATCTGTGAATGTGGAGTTGGTGGCATGTGAAACCCGCATGTAGAGCATTGGTTTGTGTGGGATGCTCTACCAGGTGCATTTCATTCCTAGGCACTCAAAGGGCATTAAGCCTAGAGTGTGAAAACTGAGTTTCCTTCAGAGCTGCTTGGAAGCCTGATGGTGTGTGAAGTTAGTGAGCCAAATGGAGTTGTTCTCCCACAAGAACCACTCGGCTGATTCTTCTTCAATATGCGCTTCACCAACATGCAGTGTTTCCTTGATTGAATTAGCTCTCACACCAATATTTGCGTCTAGAGCCTTTGCATTGAGGGCTATCTGAAAACGGCTGTGACGCTGAAGTTGCCTGTGAATGTGGAGTTGGTGGCATGTGAAACCCGCATGTGGAGCATTGGTTCGTGTGGGATGCTCTACCATGTTCATTCCTACATAATACACTCAAAGGGCATTAAGCCTAGAGTGTGAAAACTGAGTTTCCTTGAGAGCTGCATGGAAGCCTGATGGTGTGTGAAGTTAGTGAGCCAAATGGAGTTGTTGTCCCACAAGAACCACTCGGCTGATTCTTCTTCAATATGCGCTTCACCAACATGCAGTGTTTCCTTGATTGAATTAGCACTCACACCAATATTTGCGCCTAGAGCCATTGTATTGAGGGCTATCTGAAAATGGCTGTGGCGCTGAAGTTGCCTGTGAATGTGGAGTTGGTGGCATGTGAAACCCGCATGTGGAGCATTGGTTTGTGTGGGATGCTCTACCAGGTGCATTTCATTCCTAGGCACTCAAAGGACATTAAGCCTAGAGTGTGAAAACTGAGTTTCCTTCAGAGCTGCTTGGAACCCTGATGGTGTGTGAAGTTAGTGAGCCAAATGGAGTTGTTCTCCCACAAGAACCACTCGGCTGATTCTTCTTCAACATGCGCTTCACCAACATGCAGTGTTTCCTTGATTGAATTAGCTCTCACACCAATATTTGGGCCTAGAGCCTTTGCATTGAGGGCTACCTGAAAACGGCTTTGGCGATGAAGTTGTCTGTTGTAGGAGGACATTGTGACCCGAAAAGGTCAGTGAGCACAGGACTACAGTTGGTTGGATAATATTTGGAGGAAAATAACCAAATGGCTACCTTTTGTATACCTTATTGGATATCATCTGCATATGTATATGAGAACACCTGGTGGAATATACAAGACAAAAGGAGTTCCAAACAAGCATTAATGGTTTTGTTGATAAGCTCAGCACTTCCTCCCTTATCCTATATGACCCTCAGAGTATAAAGTCTGATGCTACTAATAAACCTCGGCTTTTGACCATCAGTCAGGGGTCCACGCGTGTTATTATCGGCTCCGTGCACCAAGTCCATCGCTGCGGGACAGCGACAACTGGCGCCTGAACGGGGACTTGAAAGAAGAAGAGAAAGTGCAGCGGAGACCCCCACAGAAAGTGGTGAGTGGGACAATGGGCCAGAACCAGTGTAGGGCACAGTCTTTTATCTCTCTTATGCAGAATTTTTTAGTGAAAAGTGGAACGAAGATAACTAGGCAGCAATTGCATTCTTATTTAGAGCTTGTTAGTGAATATAATCCTTGGTCTCCAGATGAATGGACACTAGAAACTGGACTTAAGAATTTTACTCAGAAAAATGGTGAAAAGGCCGGAAGGATAGAAGATATTCAAGTTAGTTTTTGGATTATATCGGCTTTAATTAGAGCTATTATTATAATTTTAGAAGGGGAATCTGCAAGAAATTCCTCTAAGGGGAGACACCCCCAAAATGTAGCTAAAAAAGAAGTGTTTCATAGTACGAACAAGGAAGAAAGAGAAAGAGAATCCTTAAGAGGCCCACCTAACAGGAAAGGACGCTGTAATATGGCTAAAAAAGAAACGCCTCATAGTACTGATGAGGAGGACAGCAAAGAGGAGCCCATGAGAGATTTCCCTAACGGGAGACGCCACCGTAATGTGGCTAGGAAAGAAATGGCTTATACTAGAGATGAAGATGAGAAAGAATGTGTGAGAGACCCTCCCACGAGGAGATGCCACTGTAATGCAGCTAAAAGAGAAAGGCCTTATACTTCAGATGTGGAAATTAGGAAAAGAAAACTTGGAAGATGTTACCATAATGTGACTGAAAATGAAATCAGAACTAAGAAAAAGAAAATTTTCAGTGTTAAACCACAGGATTTCTCTAGTGAGGTAAATGAGGCTGGGATAAAGCAACAGTTAAATATCAGCCCATGCCGTCTTGCTCTTAAATCTGATCAAAAACGTTTCCAAATGACTGATGTTCCCCGGGAGGCACTCAGAGACAAAAGGATTGTAGGAGGAGCTTCCTCTAGTTCTTAACTAGTTTCAGCCTTGGCTCCCAGCCCTCTCTTACACCAACCATCAGGGTTGCTTGTGAGTCCCATGTAGAGTTAAATTCCTCCTCACTCACTAAGTTGTTGGGGATTTCCCTGCTCACCTACCTAAAACTTTTCTATTCTTCAATTGTTAAGTGCAAAACTGTGCTTAACCTCTATAAACTGCAAAATTTAAATTGGGTTAAGAATCTCCCTGAAAAGCTTTTATTAATTTAAAACTGTTAATGCTAAACAAGATGTAACTGTAAAGAACTTTGATGTTATGTTTGAACTCAGCTGCTATGTATGTCAATGTTGGTCTTTACACTGTTCCTGTGCCACTCTGCTTTCGGTTAAATAATATTGTTTCTCCCCATTTTTCTGCTCTCCCAAGAGCATGTTTCCCCTACATACATCATTCAGGCCTAATTTTACAAAACACAGAAGGGGGATTTGTAGGAGGACATTGTGACCCGAAAAGGTCAGTGAGCACAGGACTACAGTTGGTTGGATAATATTTGGAGGAAAATAACCAAATGGCTACCTTTTGTATACCTTATTGGATATCATCTGCATATGTATATGAGAACACCTGGTGGAATATACAAGACAAAAGGAGTTCCAAACAAGCATTAATGGTTTTGTTGATAAGCTCAGCACTTCCTCCCTTATCCTATATGACCCTCAGAGTATAAAGTCTGATGCTACTAATAAACCTCGGCTTTTGACCATCAGTCAGGGGTCCACGCGTGTTATTATCGGCTCCGTGCACCAAGTCCATCGCTGCGGGACAGCGACAGTCTGTGAATGTGGAGTTGGTGGCATGTGAAACCCGCATGTGGAGCATTGGTTTGTGTGGGATGCTCTACCAGGTTCATTTCAGTCCTAGGCACTCAAAGGGCATTAAGCCTAGAGTGTGAAAACTGAGTTTCCTTGAGAGCTGCTTGGAAGCCTGATGGTGTGTGAAGTTAGTGAGCCAAATGGAGTTGTTCCCCCACAAGAACCACTCGGCTGATACTTCTTCAATATGCGCTTCACCAACATGCAGTGTTTCCTTGATTGAATTAGCTCTCACACCAATATTTGCGCCTAGAGCCTTTGCATTGAGAGCTATCTGAAAATGGCTTTGGCGCTGAAGTTGTCTGTGAATGTGGAGTTGGTGGCATGTGAAACCCGCATGTGGAGCATTCGTTTGTGTGGGATGCTCTACCAGGTTCATTTCAGTCCTAGGCACTCAAAGGGCATTAAGCCTAGAGTGCGAAAACTGAGTTTCCTTCAGAGCTGCTTGGAACCCTGATGGTGTGTGAAGTTAGTGAGCCAAATGGAGTTGTTCTCCCACAAGAACCACTCGGCTGATTCTTCTTCAATATGCGCTTCACCAACATGCAGTGTTTCCTTGATTGAATTAGCTCTCACACCAATATTTTCGCCTAGAGCCTTTGCATTGAGAGCTATCTGAAAATGGCTTTGGCGCTGAAGTTGCCTGTGAATGTGGAGTTGGTGGCATGTGAAACCCGCATGTGGAGCATTGGTTCGTGTGGGATGCTCTACCAGGTTCATTTCATTCCTAGGCACTCAAAGGGCATTAAGCCTAGAGTGTGAAAACTGAGTTTCCTTGAGATCTGCTTGGAAGCCTGATGGTGTGTGAAGTTAGTGAGCCAAATGGAGTTGTTCCCCCACAAGAACCACTCGGCTGATTCTTCTTCAATATGCGCTTCACCAACATGCAGTGTTTCCTTGATTGAATTAGCTCTCACACTAATATTTGCTTCTTAAGCCTTTGCATTGAGAGCTATCTGAAAATGGCTTTGGCGCTGAAGTTGTCTGTGAATGTGGAGTTGGTGGCATGTGAAACCCGCCTGTGGAACATTCTTTTCTGTGGGATGCTCTACCAGGTTCATTCCTACATAATGCACTCAAAGGGCATTAAGCCTAGAGTGTGAAAACTGAGTTTCCTTGAGAGCTGCATGAAAGCCTGATGGTGTGTGAAGTTAGTGAGCCAAATGGAGTTGTTCTCCCACAAGAACCACTCGGCTGATCCTTCTTCAATATGCGCTGCACCAACATGCAGTGTTTCCTTGATTGAATTAGCTCTCACACCTATATTTCGGCCTAGAGCCTTTGCATTGAGGGCTATCTGAAAATGGCTGTGGAGATGAAGTTGTCTGTGAATGTGGAGTTGGTGGCATGTGAAACCCGCATGTGGAGCATTGGTTTGTGTGGGATGCTCTACCAGGTGCATTTCATTCCTAGGCACTCAAAGGGCATTAAGCCTAGAGTGTGAAAACTGAGTTTCCTTGAGAGCTGCTTGGAAGCCTGATGGTGTGTGAAGTTAGTGAGCCAAATGGAGTTGTTCTCCCACAAGAACCACTCGGCTGATTCTTCTTCAATATGCACTTCACCAACATGCAGTGTTTCCTTGATTGAATTAGCTCTCACACCAATATTTGCGTCTAGAGCCTTTGCATTGAGGGCTATCTGAAAATGGCTGTGGAGATGAAGTTGTCTGTGAATGTGGAGTTGGTGGCATGTGAAACCCCCATGTGGAGCATTGGTTTGTGTGGGATGCTCTACCAGGTTCATTCCTAGATAATGCACTCAAAGGGCATTAAGCCTAGAGTGTGAAAACTGAGTTTCCTTGAGAGCTGCATGGAAGCCTGATGGTGTGTGAAGTTAGTGAGCCAAATGGAGTTGTTCTCCCACAAGAACCACTCGGCTGATCCTTCTTCAATATGCGCTTCACCAACATGCAGTGTTTCCTTGATTGAATTAGCTCTCACATCTATATTTCGGCCTAGAGCCTTTGCATTGAGGGCTATCTGAAAATGGCTTTGGCGATGAAGTTGTCTGTGAATGTGGAGTTGGTGGCATGTGAAACCCGCCTGTGGAGCATTGGTTTGTGTGGGATGCTCTACCAGGTTCATTTCAGTCCTAGGCACTCAAAGGGCATTAAGCCTAGAGTGTGAAAACTGAGTTTCCTTGAGAGCTGCTTGGAAGCCTGATGGTGTGTGAAGTTAGTGAGCCAAATGGAGTTGTTCCCCCACAAGAACCACTCGGCTGATTCTTCTTCAATATGCGCTTCACCAACATGCAGTGTTTCCTTGATTGAATTAGCTCTCACACCAATATTTGCGCCTAGAGCCTTTGCATTGAGAGCTATCTGAAAATGGCTTTGGCGCTGAAGTTGTCTGTGAATGTGGAGTTGGTGGCATGTGAAACCCGCATGTGGAGCATTGGTTTGTGTGGGATGCTCTACCAGGTTCATTTCAGTCCTAGGCACTCAAAGGGCATTAAGCCTAGAGTGCGAAAACTGAGTTTCCTTGAGAGCTGCTTGGAAGCCTGATGGTGTGTGAAGTTAGTGAGCCAAATGGAGTTGTTCTCCCACAAGAACCACTCGGCTGATTCTTCTTCAATATGCGCTTCACCAACATGCAGTGTTTCCTTGATTGAATTAGCTCTCACACCAATATTTTCGCCTAGAGCCTTTGCATTGAGAGCTATCTGAAAATGGCTTTGGCGCTGAAGTTGCCTGTGAATGTGGAGTTGGTGGCATGTGAAACCCGCATGTGGAGCATTGGTTCGTGTGGGATGCTCTACCAGGTTCATTTCAGTCCTAGGCACTCAAAGGGCATTAAGCCTAGAGTGTGAAAACTGAGTTTCCTTGAGATCTGCTTGGAAGCCTGATGGTGTGTGAAGTTAGTGAGCCAAATGGAGTTGTTCCCCCACAAGAACCACTCGGCTGATTCTTCTTCAATATGCGCTTCACCAACATGCAGTGTTTCCTTGATTGAATTAGCTCTCACACTAATATTTGCTTCTTAAGCCTTTGCATTGAGAGCTATCTGAAAATGGCTTTGGCGCTGAAGTTGTCTGTGAATGTGGAGTTGGTGGCATGTGAAACCCGCCTGTGGAACATTCTTTTCTGTGGGATGCTCTACCAGGTTCATTCCTACATAATGCACTCAAAGGGCATTAAGCCTAGAGTGTGAAAACTGAGTTTCCTTGAGAGCTGCATGAAAGCCTGATGGTGTGTGAAGTTAGTGAGCCAAATGGAGTTGTTCTCCCACAAGAACCACTCGGCTGATCCTTCTTCAATATGCGCTTCACCAACATGCAGTGTTTCCTTGATTGAATTAGCTCTCACACCTATATTTCGGCCTAGAGCCTTTGCATTGAGGGCTATCTGAAAATGGCTGTGGAGATGAAGTTGTCTGTGAATGTGGAGTTGGTGGCATGTGAAACCCCCATGTGGAGCATTGGTTTGTGTGGGAATCTCTACCAGGTTCATTTCAGTCCTAGGCACTCAAAGGGCATTAAGCCTAGAGTGTGAAAACTGAGTTTCCTTGAGAGCTGCTTGGAAGCCTGATGGTGTGTGAAGTTAGTGAGCCAAATGGAGTTGTTCCCTTACAAGAACCACTCGGATGATTCTTCTTCAATATGCGCTTCACCAACATGCAGTGTTTCCTTGATTGAATTAGCTCTCACACCAATATTTGCGTCTAGAGCCTTTGCATTGAGAGCTATCTGAAAATGGCTTTGGCGATGAAGTTGTCTGTGAATGTGGAGTTGGTGGCATGTGAAACCCGCATGTGGAGCATTGGTTTGTGTGGGATGCTCTACCAGGTTCATTTCAGTCGTAGGCACTCAAAGGGCATTAAGCCTAGAGTGCGAAAACTGAGTTTCCTTGAGAGCTGCTTGGAAGCCTGATGGTGTGTGAAGTTAGTGAGCCAAATGGAGTTGTTCTCCCACAAGAACCACTCGGCTGATTCTTCTTCAATATGCGCTTCACCAACATGCAGTGTTTCCTTGATTGAATTAGCTCTCACACCAATATTTTCGCCTAGAGCCTTTGCATTGAGAGCTATCTGAAAATGGCTTTGGCGCTGAAGTTGTCTGTGAATGTGGAGTTGGTGGCATGTGAAACCCGCATGTGGAGCATTGGTTCGTGTGGGATGCTCTACCAGGTTCATTTCAGTCCTAGGCACTCAAAGGGCATTAAGCCTAGAGTGTGAAAACTGAGTTTCCTTGAGAGCTGCTTGGAAGCCTGATGGTGTGTGAAGTTAGTGAGCCAAATGGAGTTGTTCCCCCACAAGAACCACTCGGCTGATTCTTCTTCAATATGCGCTTCACCAACATGCAGTGTTTCCTTGATTGAATTAGCTCTCACACTAATATTTGCTTCTTAAGCCTTTGCATTGAGAGCTATCTGAAAATGGCTTTGGCGCTGAAGTTGTCTGTGAATGTGGAGTTGGTGGCATGTGAAACCCGCCTGTGGAACATTCTTTTCTGTGGGATGCTCTACCAGGTTCATTCCTACATAATGCACTCAAAGGGCATTAAGCCTAGAGTGTGAAAACTGAGTTTCCTTGAGAGCTGCTTGGAAGCCTGATGGTGTGTGAAGTTAGTGAGCCAAATGGAGTTGTTCTCCCACAAGAACCACTCGGCTGATTCTTCTTCAATATGCATTTCACCAACATGCAGTGTTTCCTTGATTGAATTAGCTCTCACACCAATATTTGCGTCTAGAGCCTTTGCATTGAGGGCTATCTGAAAATGGCTTTGGCGATGAAGTTGTCTGTGAATGTGGAGTTGGTGGCATGTGAAACCCGCATGTGGAGCATTGGTTTGTGTGGGATGCTCTACCAGGTGCATTCCTAGATAATGCACTCAAAGGGCATTAAGCCTAGAGTGTGAAAACTGAGTTTCCTTGAGAGCTGCTTGGAAGCCTGATGGTGTGTGAAGTTAGTGAGCCAAATGGAGTTGTTCTCCCACAAGAACCACTCGGCTGATCCTTCTTCAATATGCGCTTCACCAACATGCAGTGTTTCCTTGATTGAATTAGCTCTCACATCTATATTTCGGCCTAGAGCCTTTGCATTGAGGGCTATCTGAAAATGGCTTTGGCGATGAAGTTGTCTGTGAATGTGGAGTTGGTGGCATGTGAAACCCGCCTGTGGAACATTCTTTTCTGTGGGATGCTCTACCAGGTTCATTCCTACATAATACACTCAAAGGGCATTAAGCCTAGAGTTTGAAAACTGAGTTTCCTTCAGAGCTGCTTGGAAGCCTGATGGTGTGTGAAGTTAGTGAGCCAAATGGAGTTGTTCTCCCACAAGAACCACTCGGCTGATTCTTCTTCAATATGCGCTTCACCAACATGCAGTGTTTCCTTGATTGAATTAGCTCTCACACCAATATTTGCGTCTAGAGCCTTTGCATTGAGGGCTATCTGAAAACGGCTGTGACGCTGAAGTTGCCTGTGAATGTGGAGTTGGTGGCATGTGAAACCCGCATGTGGAGCATTGGTTCGTGTGGGATGCTCTACCAGGTTCATTCCTACATAATACACTCAAAGGGCATTAAGCCTAGAGTGTGAAAACTGAGTTTCCTTGAGAGCTGCTTGGAAGCCTGATGGTGTGTGAAGTTAGTGAGCCAAATGGAGTTGTTCCCTTACAAGAACCACTCGGCTGATTCTTCTTCAATATGCGCTTCACCAACATGCAGTGTTTCCTTGATTGAATTAGCTCTCACACCAATATTTGCGCCTAGAGCCTTTGCATTGAGAGCTATCTGAAAATGGCTTTGGCGCTGAAGTTGTCTGTGAATGTGGAGTTGGTGGCATGTGAAACCCGCATGTGGAGCATTGGTTCGTGTGGGATGCTCTACCAGGTTCATTTCAGTCCTAGGCACTCAAAGGGCATTAAGCCTAGAGTGTGAAAACTGAGTTTCCTTGAGAGCTGCATGGAAGCCTGATGGTGTGTGAAGTTAGTGAGCCAAATGGAGTTGTTCTCCCACAAGAACCACTCGGCTGATCCTTCTTCAATATGCGCTTCACCAACATGCAGTGTTTCCTTGATTGAATTAGCTCTCACACCTATATTTCGGCCTAGAGCCTTTGCATTGAGGGCTATCTGAAAATGGCTGTGGCGCTGAAGTTGTCTGTGAATGTGGAGTTGGTGGCATGTGAAACCCGCATGTGGAGCATTGGTTTGTGTGGGATGCTCTACCAGGTGCATTTCATTCTTAGGCACTCAAAGGGCATTAAGCCTAGAGTGTGAAAACTGAGTTTCCTTGAGAGCTGCTTGGAAGCCTGATGGTGTGTGAAGTTAGTGAGCCAAATGGAGTTGTTCTCCCACAAGAACCACTCGGCTGATTCTTCTTCAATATGCGCTTCACCAACATGCAGTGTTTCCTTGATTGAATTAGCTCTCACACCAATATTTGCGGCTAGAGCCTTTGCATTGAGGGCTATCTGAAAATGGCTTTGGCGATGAAGTTGTCTGTGAATGTGGAGTTGGTGGCATGGGAAACCCCCATGTGGAGCATTGGTTTGTGTGGGATGCTCTTCCAGGTGCATTCCTAGATAATGCACTCAAAGGGCATTAAGCCTAGAGTGTGAAAACTGAGTTTCCTTCAGAGCTGCTTGGAAGCCTGATGGTGTGTGAAGTTAGTGAGCCAAATGGAGTTGTTCTCCCACAAGAACCACTCGGCTGATTCTTCTTCAATATGCCCTTCACCAACATGCAGTGTTTCCTTGATTGAATTAGCTCTCACACCAATATTTGCGTCTAGAGCCTTTGCATTGAGAGCTATCTGAAAATGGCTTTGGCGCTGAAGTTGTCTGTGAATGTGGAGTTGGTGGCATGTGAAACCCGCATGTGGAGCATTGGTTTGTGTGGGATGCTCTACCAGGTGCATTTCAGTCCTAGGCACTCAAAGGGCATTAAGCCTAGAGTGTGAAAACTGAGTTTCCTTGAGAGCTGCTTGGAAGCCTGATGGTGTGTGAAGTTAGTGAGCCAAATGGAGTTGTTCCCCCACAAGAACCACTCGGCTGATTCTTCTTCAATATGCGCTTCACCAACATGCAGTGTTTCCTTGATTGAATTAGCTCTCACACCAATATTTGCGTCTAGAGCCTTTGCATTGAGAGCTATCTGAAAATGGCTTTGGCGATGAAGTTGTCTGTGAATGTGGAGTTGGTGGCATGTGAAACCCGCCTGTGGAACATTCTTTTCTGTGGGATGCTCTACCAGGTTCATTCCTAGATAATGCACTCAAAGGGCATTAAGCCTAGAGTGTGAAAACTGAGTTTCCTTGAGAGCTGCTTGGAAGCCTGATGGTGTGTGAAGTTAGTGAGCCAAATGGAGTTGTTCTCCCACAAGAACCACTCGGCTGATTCTTCTTCAATATGCATTTCACCAACATGCAGTGTTTCCTTGATTGAATTAGCTCTCACACCAATATTTGCGTCTAGAGCCTTTGCATTGAGGGCTATCTGAAAATGGCTGTGGCGATGAAGTTGTCTGTGAATGTGGAGTTGGTGGCATGTGAAACCCGCATGTGGAGCATTGGTTTGTGTGGGATGCTCTACCAGGTGCATTCCTAGATAATGCACTCAAAGGGCATTAAGCCTAGAGTGTGAAAACTGAGTTTCCTTGAGAGCTGCTTGGAAGCCTGATGGTGTGTGAAGTTAGTGAGCCAAATGGAGTTGTTCTCCCACAAGAACCACTCGGCTGATCCTTCTTCAATATGCGCTTCACCAACATGCAGTGTTTCCTTGATTGAATTAGCTCTCACATCTATATTTCGGCCTAGAGCCTTTGCATTGAGGGCTATCTGAAAATGGCTTTGGCGATGAAGTTGTCTGTGAATGTGGAGTTGGTGGCATGTGAAACCCGCCTGTGGAACATTCTTTTCTGTGGGATGCTCTACCAGGTTCATTCCTACATAATACACTCAAAGGGCATTAAGCCTAGAGTTTGAAAACTGAGTTTCCTTCAGAGCTGCTTGGAAGCCTGATGGTGTGTGAAGTTAGTGAGCCAAATGGAGTTGTTCTCCCACAAGAACCACTCGGCTGATTCTTCTTCAATATGCGCTTCACCAACATGCAGTGTTTCCTTGATTGAATTAGCTCTCACACCAATATTTGCGTCTAGAGCCTTTGCATTGAGGGCTATCTGAAAACGGCTGTGACGCTGAAGTTGCCTGTGAATGTGAAGTTGGTGGCATGTGAAACCCGCATGTGGAGCATTGGTTCGTGTGGGATGCTCTACCAGGTTCATTCCTACATAATACACTCAAAGGGCATTAAGCCTAGAGTGTGAAAACTGAGTTTCCTTGAGAGCTGCTTGGAAGCCTGATGGTGTGTGAAGTTAGTGAGCCAAATGGAGTTGTTCCCTTACAAGAACCACTCGGCTGATTCTTCTTCAATATGCGCTTCACCAACATGCAGTGTTTCCTTGATTGAATTAGCTCTCACACCAATATTTGCGTCTAGAGCCTTTGCATTGAGAGCTATCTGAAAATGGCTTTGGCGCTGAAGTTGTCTGTGAATGTGGAGTTGGTGGCATGTGAAACCCGCATGTGGAGCATTGGTTTGTGTGGGATGCTCTACCAGGTTCATTTCAGTCCTAGGCACTCAAAGGGCATTAAGCCTAGAGTGCGAAAACTGAGTTTCCTTGAGAGCTGCTTGGAAGCCTGATGGTGTGTGAAGTTAGTGAGCCAAATGGAGTTGTTCTCCCACAAGAACCACTCAGCTGATTCTTCTTCAATATGCGCTTCACCAACATGCAGTGTTTCCTTGATTGAATTAGCTCTCACACCAATATTTGCGCCTAGAGCCTTTGCATTGAGAGCTATCTGAAAATGGCTGTGGCGCTGAAGTTGTCTGTGAATGTGGAGTTGGTGTCATGTGAAACCCGCATGTGGAGCATTGGTTCGTGTGGGATGCTCTACCAGGTTCATTTCAGTCCTAGGCACTCAAAGGGCATTAAGCCTAGAGTGTGAAAACTGAGTTGCCTTGAGAGCTGCATGGAAGCCTGATGGTGTGTGAAGTTAGTGAGCCAAATGGAGTTGTTCTCCCACAAGAACCACTCGGCTGATCCTTCTTCAATATGCGCTTCACCAACATGCAGTGTTTCCTTGATTGAATTAGCTCTCACACCTATATTTCGGCCTAGAGCCTTTGCATTGAGGGCTATCTGAAAATGGCTGTGGCGATGAAGTTGTCTGTGAATGTGGAGTTGGTGGCATGTGAAACCCGCATGTGGAGCATTGGTTTGTGTGGGATGCTCTACCAGGTGCATTTCATTCTTAGGCACTCAAAGGGCATTAAGCCTAGAGTGTGAAAACTGAGTTTCCTTGAGAGCTGCTTGGAAGCCTGATGGTGTGTGAAGTTAGTGAGCCAAATGGAGTTGTTCTCCCACAAGAACCACTCGGCTGATTCTTCTTCAATATGCGCTTCACCAACATGCAGTGTTTCCTTGATTGAATTAGCTCTCACACCAATATTTGCGGCTAGAGCCTTTGCATTGAGGGCTATCTGAAAATGGCTTTGGCGATGAAGTTGTCTGTGAATGTGGAGTTGGTGGCATGGGAAACCCCCATGTGGAGCATTGGTTTGTGTGGGATGCTCTTCCAGGTGCATTCCTAGATAATGCACTCAAAGGGCATTAAGCCTAGAGTGTGAAAACTGAGTTTCCTTGAGAGCTGCTTGGAAGCCTGATGGTGTGTGAAGTTAGTGAGCCAAATGGAGTTGTTCTCCCACAAGAACCACTCGGCTGATTCTTCTTCAATATGCCCTTCACCAACATGCAGTGTTTCCTTGATTGAATTAGCTCTCACACCAATATTTGCGTCTAGAGCCTTTGCATTGAGAGCTATCTGAAAATGGCTTTGGCGCTGAAGTTGTCTGTGAATGTGGAGTTGGTGGCATGTGAAACCCGCATGTGGAACATTCTTTTCTGTGGGATGCTCTACCAGGTGCATTTCAGTCCTAGGCACTCAAAGGGCATTAAGCCTAGAGTGTGAAAACTGAGTTTCCTTGAGAGCTGCTTGGAAGCCTGATGGTGTGTGAAGTTAGTGAGCCAAATGGAGTTGTTCCCCCACAAGAACCACTCGGCTGATTCTTCTTCAATATGCGCTTCACCAACATGCAGTGTTTCCTTGATTGAATTAGCTCTCACACCAATATTTGCGTCTAGAGCCTTTGCATTGAGAGCTATCTGAAAATGGCTTTGGAGATGAAGTTGTCTGTGAATGTGGAGTTGGTGGCATGTGAAACCCGCCTGTGGAACATTCTTTTCTGTGGGATGCTCTACCAGGTTCATTCCTACATAATGCACTCAAAGAGCATTAAGCCTAGAGTGTGAAAACTGAGTTTCCTTGAGAGCTGCATGGAAGCCTGATGGTGTGTGAAATTAGTGAGCCAAATGGAGGTGTTCTCTCACAAGAACCACTCGGCTGATTCTTCTTCAATATGCGCTTCACCAACATGCAGTGTTTCCTTGATTGAATTAGCTCTCACACCAATATTTGGGCCTAGAGCCTTTGCATTGAGGGCTATCTGAAAATGGCTTTGGCGCTGAAGTTGTCTGTGAATGTGGAGTTGGTGGCATGTGAAACCCGCATGTGGAGCATTGGTTTGTGTGGGATGCTCTACCAGGTTCATTCCTACATAATGCACTCAAAGGGCATTAAGCCTAGAGTGTGAAAACTGAGTTTCCTTGAGAGCTGCATGGAAGCCTGATGGTGTGTGAAGTTAGTGAGCCAAATGGAGTTGTTCTCCCAGAAGAACCACTGGGCTGATCCTTCTTCAATATGCGCTTCACCAACATGCAGTGTTTCCTTGATTGAATTAGCTCTCACACCAATATTTGGGCCTGGAGCCTTTGCATTGAGGGCTACCTGAAAACGGCTTTGGCGCTGAAGTTGTCTGTGAATGTGGAGTTGGTGGCATGTGAAACCCGCATGTGGAGCATTGGTTTGTGTGATAACCTCACCAAGCTTAATTTGAGTCCTAGGCACTCAAAGGGCATTAAGCCTAGAGTGTGAAAACTGAGTTTCCTTGAGAGCTGCATGGAAGCCTGATGGTGTGTGAAGTTAGTGAGCCAAATGGAGGTGTTCTCTCACAAGAACCACTCGGTTGATTCTTCTTCAATATGCGCTTCACCAACATGCAGTGTTTCCTTGATTGAATTAGCTCTCTCACCAATATTTGTGCCTAGAGCCTTTGTATTGAGGGCTATCTGAAAATGGCCCTGGCGCTGAAGTTGTCTGTGAATGTGGAGTTGGTGGCATGTGAAACCCGCATGTGGAGCATTGGTTTGTCTGGGATGCTCTACCAGGTTCATTCCTACATAATGCACTCAAAGGGCATTAAGCCTAGAGTGTGAAAACTGAGTTTCCTTCAGAGCTGCATGGAAGCCTGATGGTGTGTGAAGTTAGTGAGCCAAATGGAGGTGTTCTCTCACAAGAACCACTCGGCTGATTGTTCTTCAATATGCGCTTCACCAACATGCAGTGTTTCCTTGATTGAATTAGCTCTCACACCAATATTTGCGCCTAGAGCCTTTGTATTGAGGGCTATCTGAAAATGGCTGTGGCGCTGAAGTTGTCTGTGAATGTGGAGTTGGTGGCATGTGAAACCCGCACGTGGAGCATTCGTTTGTGTGGGATGCTCTACCAGGTGCATTTCATTCCTAGGCACTCAAAGGGCATTAAGCCTAGAGTGTGAAAACTGAGTTTCCTTGAGAGCTGCTTGGAACCCTGATGGTGTGTGTAGTTAGTGAGCCAAATGGAGTTGTTCTCCCACAAGAACCACTCGGCTGATTCTTCTTCAACATGCGATTCACCAACATGCAGTGTTTCCTTGATTGAATTAGCTCTCACACCAATATTTGGGCCTGGAGCCTTTGCATTGAGGGCTACCTGAAAACGGCTTTGGCGCTGAAGTTGTCTGTGAATGTGGAGTTGGTGGCATGTGAAACCCGCATGTGGAGCATTGGTTTGTGTGGGATGCTCTACCAGGTTCATTCCTAGATAATGCACTCAAAGGGCATTAAGCCTAGAGTGTGAAAACTGAGTTTCCTTGAGAGCTGCTTGGAAGCCTGATGGTGTGTGAAGTTAGTGAGCCAAATGGAGTTGTTCCCCCACAAGAACCACTCGGCTGATTCTTCTTCAATATGCGCTTCACCAACATGCAGTGTTTCCTTGATTGAATTAGCTCTCACACCAATATTTGCGTCTAGAGCCTTTGCATTGAGGGCTATCTGAAAATGGCTTTGGCGCTGAAGTTGTCTGTGAATGTGGAGTTGGTGGCATGAGAAACCCGCATGTGGAGCATTGGTTCGTGTGGGATGCTCTACCAGGTGCATTTCATTCCTAGGCACTCAAAGGGCATTAAGCCTAGAGTGTGAAAACTGAGTTTCCTTGAGAGCTGCTTGGAAGCCTGATGGTGTGAGAAGTTAGTGAGCCAAATGGAGTTGTTCTCCCACAAGAACCACTCGGCTGATTCTTCTTCAATATGCGCTTCACCAACATGCAGTGTTTCCTTGATTGAATTAGCTCTCACACCAATATTTGCGTCTAGAGCCTTTGCATTGAGGGCTATCTGAAAATGGCTTTGGCGCTGAAGTTGTCTGTGAATGTGGAGTTGGTGGCATGTGAAACCCGCATGTGGAGCATTGGTTTGTGTGGGATGCTCTACCAGGTTCTTTCCTACATAATGCACTCAAAGGGCATTAAGCCTAGAGTGTGAAAACTGAGTTTCCTTGAGAGCTGCTTGGAAGCCTGATGGTGTGTGAAGTTAGTGAGCCAAATGGAGTTGTTCTCCCACAAGAACCACTCGGCTGATCCTTCTTCAATATGCCCTTCACCAACATGCAGTGTTTCCTTGATTGAATTAGCTCTCACACCAATATTTGTGCCTGGAGCCTTTGCATTGAGAGCTACCTGAAAACGGCTTTGGCGCTGAAGTTGTCTGTGAATGTGGAGTTGGTGGCATGTGAAACCCGCATGTGGAGCATTGGTTTGTGTGGGATGCTCTACCAGGTTCATTCCTACATAATGCACTCAAAGGGCATTAAGCCTAGAGTGTGAAAACTGAGTTTCCTTGAGAGCTGCTTGGAAGCCTGATGGTGTGTGAAGTTAGTGAGCCAAATGGAGTTGTTCCCCCACAAGAACCACTCGGCTGATTCTTCTTCAATATGCGCTTCACCAACATGCAGTGTTTCCTTGATTGAATTAGCTCTCACACCAATATTTGCGTCCAGAGCCTTTGCATTGAGGGCTATCTGAAAATGGCTTTGGCGCTGAAGTTGTCTGTGAATGTGGAGTTGGTGGCATGAGAAACCCGCATGTGGAGCATTGGTTTGTGTGGGATGCTCTACCAGGTGCATTTCATTCCTAGGCACTCAAAGGGCATTAAGCCTAGAGTGTGAAAATTGAGTTTCTTTGAGAGCTGCTTGGAAGCCTGATGGTGTGTGAAGTTAGTGAGCCAAATGGAGTTGTTCCCCCACAAGAACCACTCGGCTGATTCTTCTTCAATATGCGCTTCACCAACATGCAGTGTTTCCTTGATTGAATTAGCTCTCACACCAATATTTGCGTCTAGAGCCTTTGCATTGAGGGCTATCTGAAAATGGCTTTGGCGCTGAAGTTGTCTGTGAATGTGGAGTTGGTGGCATGTGAAACCCGCATGTGGAGCATTGGTTTGTGTGGGATGCTCTACCAGGTTCTTTCCTACGTAATGCACTCAAAGGGCATTAAGCCTAGAGTGTGAAAACTGAGTTTCCTTGAGAGCTGCTTGGAAGCCTGATGGTGTGTGAAGTTAGTGAGCCAAATGGAGTTGTTCTCCCACAAGAACCACTCGGCTGATTCTTCTTCAATATGCGCTTCACCAACATGCAGTGTTTCCTTGATTGAATTAGCTCTCACACCAATATTTTCGCCTAGAGCCTTTGCATGAGGGCTATCTGGAAAATGGCTTTGGCGCTGAAGTTGTCTGTGAATGTGGAGTTGGTGGCATGTGAAACCCGCATGTGGAGCATTGGTTTGTGTGGGATGCTCTACCAGGTTTTTTCCTAGATAATGCACTCAAAGGGCATTAAGCCTAGAGTGTGAAAACTGAGTTTCCTTGAGAGCTGCATGGAAGCCTGATGGTGTGTGAAGTTAGTGAGCCAAATGGAGTTGTTCTCCCACAAGAACCACTCGGCTGATTCTTCTTCAACATGCGCTTCACCAACATGCAGTGTTTCCTTGATTGAATTAGCTCTCACACCAATATTTAGGCCTGGAGCCTTTGCATTGAGGGCTGTCTGAAAATGGCTGTGGCGCTGAAGTTGCCTGTGAATGTGGAGTTGGTGGCATGTGAAACCCGCATGTGGAGCATTCGTTTGTGTGGGATGCTCACCAAGCTTCATTTCAGTCCTAGGCACTCAAAGGGCACTAAGCCTAGAGTGTGAAAACTGAGTTTCCTTGAGAGCTGCTTGGAAGCCTGATGGTGTGTGAAGTTAGTGAGCCAAATGGAGTTGTTCTCCCACAAGAACCACTCAGCTGATCCTTCTTCATATGCCCTTCACCAACATGCAGTGTTTCCTTGATTGAATTAGCTCTCACACCAATATTTGCGTCTAGAGCCTTTGCATTGAGGGCTCTCTGAAAACGGCTGTGGCGCTGAAGTTGCCTGTGAATGTGGAGTTGGTGGCATGTGAAACCCACATGTGGAACATTCGTTTGTGTGGGATGCTCTACCAGGTTCATTCGTAGATAATGCACTCAAAGGGCACTAAGCATAGAGTGTGAAAACTGAGTTTAATTGAGAGTTGCTTGGAAGCCTGATGGTGTGTGAAGTTAGTGAGCCAAATGGAGTTGTTCTCCCACAAGAACCACTCGGCTGATTCTTCTTCAACATGCGCTTCACCAACATGCAGTGTTTCCTTGATTGAATTAGCTCTCACACCAATATTTTCGCCTGGAGCCTTTGCATTGAGGGCTGTCTGAAAACGGCTTTGGTGCTGAAGTTGTCTGTGAATGTGAAGTTGGTGGCATGTGAAACCCGCATGTGGAGCATTGGTTTGTGTGATAAGCTCACCAAGCTTCATTTCAGTCCTAGGCACTCAAAGGGCATTAAGCCTAGAGTGTGAAAACTGAGTTTCCTTGAGAGCTTCTTGGAAGCCTGATGGTGTGTGAAGTTAGTGAGCCAAATGGAGTTGTTCTCCCACAAGAACCACTCGGCTGATTCTTCTTCAATATGCGCTTCACCAACATGCAGTGTTTCCTTGATTGAATTAGCTCTCACACCAATATTTGCGTCTAGAGCCTTTGCATTGAGGGCTACCTGAAAATGGCTGTAGCGCTGAAGTTGCCTGTGAATGTGAAGTTGGTGGCATGTGAAACCTGCATGTGGAGCATTCGTTTGTGTGGGATGCTCACCAAGCTTCATTTCAGTCCTAGGCACTCAAAGGGCACTAAGCATAGAGTGTGAAAACTGAGTTTCCTTGAGAGCTGCTTGGAAGCCTGATGGTGTGTGAAGTTAGTGAGCCAAATGGAGTTGTTCTCCCACAAGAACCACTCGGCTGATTCTTCTTCAATATGCCCTTCACCAACATGCAGTGTTTCCTTGATTGAATTAGCTCTCACACCAATATTTGCGTCTAGAGCCTTTGCATTGAGGTCTATCTGAAAACGGCTTTGGCGCTGAAGTTGCCTGTGAATGTGGAGTTGGTGGCATGTGAAACCCGCATGTGGAACATTCTTTTCTGTGGGATGCTCTACCAGGTTCATTCCTAGATAATGCACTCAAAGGGCACTAAGCATAGAGTGTGAAAACCGAGTTTCCTTGAGAGCTGCATGGAAGCCTGATGGTGTGTGAAGTTAGTGAGCCAAATGGAGTTGTTCTCCCACAAGAACCACTCGGCTGATTCTTCTTCAACATGCGCTTCACCAACATGCAGTGTTTCCTTGATTGAATTAGCTCTCACACCAATATTTTCGCCTGGAGCCTTTGCATTGAGGGCTGTCTGAAAACGGCTTTGGTGCTGAAGTTGTCTGTGAATGTGGAGTTGGTGGCATGTGAAACCCGCATGTGGAGCATTGGTTTGTGTGATAAGCTCACCAAGCTTCATTTCAGTCCTAGGCACTCAAAGGGCACTAAGCATAGAGTGTGAAAACTGAGTTTAATTGAGAGTTGCTTGGAAGCCTGATGGTGTGTGAAGTTAGTGAGCCAAATGGAGTTGTTCTCCCACAAGAACCACTCGGCTGATCCTTCTTCAATATGCCCTTCACCAACATGCAGTGTTTCCTTGATTGAATTAGCTCTCACACCAATATTTGCGTCTAGAGCCTTTGCATTGAGGGCTATCTGAAAACGGCTGTGGCGCTGAAGTTGCCTGTGAATGTGGAGTTGGTGGCATGTGAAACCCGCATGTGGAACATTTTTTTTTTTGTGGGATGCTCTACCAGGTTCTTTCCTAGATAATGCACTCAAAGGGCACTAAGCATAGAGTGTGAAAACTGCGTTTCCTTGAGAGCTGCTTGGAAGCCTGATGGTGTGTGAAGTTAGTGAGCCAAATGGAGTTGTTCTCCCACAAGAACCACTCGGCTGATTCTTCTTCAATATGCCCTTCACCAACATGCAGTGTTTCCTTGATTGAATTAGCTCTCACACCAATATTTGCGTCTAGAGCCTTTGCATTGAGGTCTATCTGAAAACGGCTGTGGTACTGAAGTTGCCTGTGAATGTGGAGTTGGTGGCATGTGAAACCCGCATGTGGAACATTCTTTTCTGTGGGATGCTCTACCAGGTTCATTCCTAGATAATGCACTCAAAGGGCACTAAGCATAGAGTGTTAAAACTGAGTTTCCTTGAGAGCTGCTTGGAAGCCTGATGGTGTGTGAAGTTAGTGAGCCAAATGGAGTTGTTCTCCCACAAGAACCACTCGGCTGATTCTTCTTCAATATGCGCTTCACCAACATGCAGTGTTTCCTTGATTGAATTAGCTCTCACACCAATATTTGCGTCTAGAGCCTTTGCATTGAGGGCTATCTGAAAACGGCTGTGCCGCTGAAGTTGTCTGTGAATGTGGAGTTGGTGGCATGTGAAACCCTCATGTGGAGCATTCGTTTGTGTGGGATGCTCTACCAGGTTCATTCCTAGATAATGCACTCAAAGGGCACTAAGCATAGAGTGTGAAAACTGAGTTTCCTTGAGAGCTGCTTGGAAGCCTGATGGTGTGTGAAGTTAGTGAGCCAAATGGAGTTGTTCTCCCACAAGAACCACTCGGCTGATCCTTCTTCAATATGCCCTTCACCAACATGCAGAGTTTCCTTGATTGAATTAGCTCTCACACCAATATTTGCGTCTAGAGCCTTTGCATTGAGGGCTGTCTGAAAATGGCCGTGGCGCTGAAGTTGCCTGTGAATGTGGAGTTGGTGGCATGTGAAACCCGCATGTGGAGCATTGGTTTGTGTGGGATGCTCTACCAGGTTCATTCCTACATAATGCACTCAAAGGGCATTAAGCCTAGAGTGTGAAAACTGAGTTTCCTTGAGAGCTGCATGGAAGCCTGATGGTGTGTGAAGTTAGTGAGCCAAATGGAGTTGTTCTCCCACAAGAACCACTCGGCTGATTCTTCTTCAATATGCGCTTCACCAACATGCAGTGTTTCCTTGATTGAATTAGCTCTCACACCAATATTTTCGCCTAGAGCCGTTGCATTGAGGGCTATCTGAAAATGGCTTTGGCGATGAAGTTGTCTGTGAATGTGGAGTTGGTGGCATGTGAAACCCGCATGTGGAGCATTGGTTTGTGTGGGATGCTCTACCAGGTTCATTCCTAGATAATGCACTCAAAGGGCATTAAGCATAGAGTGTGAAAACTGAGTTTCCTTGAGAGCTGCATGGAAGCCTGATGGTGTGTGAAGTTAGTGAGCCAAATGGAGTTGTTCTCCCACAAGAACCACTCGGCTGATTCTTCTTCAATATGCGCTTCACCAACATGCAGTGTTTCCTTGATTGAATTAGCTCTCACACCTATATTTCGGCCTAGAGCCTTTGCATTGAGGGCTATCTGAAAATGGCTTTGGCGATGAAGTTGTCTGTGAATGTGGAGTTGGTGGCATGTGAAACCCGCATGTGGAGCATTGGTTTGTGTGGGATGCTCTACCAGGTGCATTTCATTCCTAGGCACTCAAAGGGCATTAAGCCTAGAGTGTGAAAACTGAGTTTCCTTGAGAGATGCTTGGAAGCCTGATGGTGTGTGAAGTTAGTGAGCCAAATGGAGTTGTTCTCCCACAAGAACCACTCGGCTGATTCTTCTTCAATATGCGCTTCACCAACATGCAGTGTTTCCTTGATTGAATTAGCTCTCACACCAATATTTGCGTCTAGAGCCTTTGCATTGAGGGCTATCTGAAAATGGCTGTGACGCTGAAGTTGCCTGTGAATGTGGAGTTGGTGGCATGTGAAACCCGCATGTGGAGCATTGGTTCGTGTGGGATGCTCTACCAGGTTCATTTCAGTCCTAGGCACTCAAAGGGCATTAAGCCTAGAGTGCGAAAACTGAGTTTCCTTGAGAGCTGCTTGGAAGCCTGATGGTGTGTGAAGTTAGTGAGCCAAATGGAGTTGTTCCCTTACAAGAACCACTCGGCTGATTCTTCTTCAATATGCGCTTCACCAACATGCAGTGTTTCCTTGATTGAATTAGCTCTCACACCAATATTTGCGCCTAGAGCCTTTGCATTGAGAGCTATCTGAAAATGGCTTTGGCGCTGAAGTTGTCTGTGAATGTGGAGTTGGTGGCATGTGAAACCCGCATGTGGAGCATTGGTTTGTGTGGGATGCTCTACCAGGTTCATTTCAGTCCTAGGCACTAAAAGGGCATTAAGCCTAGAGTGTGAAAACTGAGTTGCCTTGAGAGCTGCTTGGAAGCCTGATGGTGTGTGAAGTTAGTGAGCCAAATGGAGTTGTTCTCCCACAAGAACCACTCAGCTGATTCTTCTTCAATATGCGCTTCACCAACATGCAGTGTTTCCTTGATTGAATTAGCTCTCACACCAATATTTTCGCCTAGAGCCTTTGCATTGAGAGCTATCTGAAAATGGCTTTGGCGCTGAAGTTGTCTGTGAATGTGGAGTTGGTGGCATGTGAAACCCGCATGTGGAGCATTGGTTCGTGTGGGATGCTCTACCAGGTTCATTTCATTCCTAGGCACTCAAAGGGCATTAAGGCTAGAGTGTGAAAACTGAGTTTCCTTGAGAGCTGCTTGGAAGCCTGATGGTGTGTGAAGTTAGTGAGCCAAATGGAGTTGTTCTCCCACAAGAACCACTCGGCTGATTCTTCTTCAATATGCGCTTCACCAACATGCAGTGTTTCCTTGATTGAATTAGCTCTCACACCAATATTTGCGTCTAGAGCCTTTGCTTTGAGAGCTATCTGAAAATGGCTTTGGCGCTGAAGTTGTCTGTGAATGTGGAGTTGGTGGCATGTGAAACCCACCTGTGGAACATTCTTTTCTGTGGGATGCTCTACCAGGTTCATTCCTACATAATGCACTCAAAGGGCATTAAGCCTAGAGTGTGAAAACTGAGTTTCCTTGAGAGCTGCATGGAAGCCTGATGGTGTGTGAAGTTAGTGAGCCAAATGGAGTTGTTCTCCCACAAGAACCACTCGGCTGATTCTTCTTCAATATGCGCTTCACCAACATGCAGTGTTTCCTTGATTGAATTAGCTCTCACACCAATATTTGCGTCTAGAGCCTTTGCATTGAGGGCTATCTGAAAACGGCTGTGCCGCTGAAGTTGTCTGTGAATGTGGAGTTGGTGGCATGTGAAACCCTCATGTGGAGCATTCGTTTGTGTGGGATGCTCTACCAGGTTCATTCCTAGATAATGCACTCAAAAGGCACTAAGCATAGAGTGTGAAAACTGAGTTTCCTTGAGAGCTGCTTGGAAGCCTGATGGTGTGTGAAGTTAGTGAGCCAAATGGAGTTGTTCTCCCACAAGAACCACTCGGCTGATCCTTCTTCAATATGCCCTTCACCAACATGCAGAGTTTCCTTGATTGAATTAGCTCTCACACCAATATTTGCGTCTAGAGCCTTTGCATTGAGGGCTGTCTGAAAATGGCCGTGGCGCTGAAGTTGCCTGTGAATGTGGAGTTGGTGGCATGTGAAACCTCATGTGGAGCATTGGTTTGTGTGGGATGCTCTACCAGGTTCATTCCTACATAATGCACTCAAAGGGCATTAAGCCTAGAGTGTGAAAACTGAGTTTCCTTGAGAGCTGCTTGGAACCCTGATGGTGTGTGAAGTTAGTGAGCCAAATGGAGTTGTTCTCCCACAAGAACCACTCGGCTGATTCTTCTTCAACATGCGCTTCACCAACATGCAGTGTTTCCTTGATTGAATTAGCTCTCACACCAATATTTGGGCCTGGAGCCTTTGCATTGAGGGCAACCTGAAAACGGATTTGGCGATGAAGTTGTCTGTGAATGTGGAGTTGGTGGCATGTGAAACCCGCATGTGGAGCATTGGTTTGTGTGGGATGCTCTACCAGGTTCATTTCAGTCCTATGCACTCAAAGGGCATTAAGCCTAGAGTGCGAAAACTGAGTTTCCTTGAGAGCTGCTTGGAAGCCTGATGGTGTGTGAAGTTAGTGAGCCAAATGGAGTTGTTCTCCCACAAGAACCACTCGGCTGATTCTTCTTCAATATGCGCTTCACCAACATGCAGTGTTTCCTTGATTGAATTAGCTCTCACACCAATATTTTCGCCTAGAGCCTTTGCATTGAGGGCTATCTGAAAATGGCTTTGGCGATGAAGTTGTCTGTGAATGTGGAGTTGGTGGCATGTGAAACCCCCATGTGGAGCATTGGTTTGTGTGGGATGCTCTACCAGGTTCATTCCTAGATAATGCACTCAAAGGGCATTAAGCCTAGAGTGTGAAAACTGAGTTTCCTTGAGAGCTGCATGGAAGCCTGATGGTGTGTGAAGTTAGTGAGCCAAATGGAGTTGTTCTCCCACAAGAACCACTCGGCTGATTCTTCTTCAATATGCGCTTCACCAACATGCAGTGTTTCCTTGATTGAATTAGCTCTCACACCTATATTTCGGCCTAGGACCTTTGCATTGAGGGCTATCTGAAAATGGCTTTGGCGATGAAGTTGTCTGTGAATGTGGAGTTGGTGGCATGTGAAACCCGCATGTGGAGCATTGGTTTGTGTGGGATGCTCTACCAGGTGCATTTCATTCCTAGGCACTCAAAGGGCATTAAGCCTAGACTGCGAAAACTGAGTTTCCTTGAGAGCTGCTTGGAAGCCTGATGGTGTGTGAAGTTAGTGAGCCAAATGGAGTTGTTCTCCCACAAGAACCACTCGGCTGATTCTTTTTCAATATGCGCTTCACCAACATGCAGTGTTTCCTTGATTGAATTAGCTCTCACACCAATATTTGCGTCTAGAGCCTTTGCATTGAGGGCTATCTGAAAACGGCTGTGACGCTGAAGTTGCCTGTGAATGTGGAGTTGGTGGCATGTGAAACCCGCATGTGGAGCATTGGTTCATGTGGGATGCTCTACCATGTTCATTCCTACATAATACACTCAAAGGGCATTAAGCCTAGAGTGTGAAAACTGAGTTTCCTTGAGAGCTGCTTGGAAGCCTGATGGTGTGTGAAGTTAGTGAGCCAAATGGAGTTGTTCCCCCACAAGAACCACTCGGCTGATTCTTCTTCAATATGCGCTTCACCAACATGCAGTGTTTCCTTGATTGAATTAGCTCTCACACCAATATTTGCGCCTAGAGCCTTTGTATTGAGGGCTATCTGAAAATGGCCCTGGCGCTGAAGTTGTCTGTGAATGTGGAGTTGGTGGCATGTGAAACCCGCATGTGGAGCATTGGTTTGTGTGGGATGCTCTACCAGGTTCATTCCTACATAATGCACTCAAAGGGCATTAAGCCTAGAGTGTGAAAACTGAGTTTCCTTGAGAGCTGCTTGGAAGCCTGATGGTGTGTGAAGTTAGTGAGCCAAATGGAGTTGTTCTCCCACAAGAACCACTCGGCTGATTCTTCTTCAATATGCGCTTCACCAACATGCAGTGTTTCCTTGATTGAATTAGCTCTCACACCAATATTTGCGTCTAGAGCCTTTGCATTGAGGGCTATCTGAAAATGGCTTTGGCGATGAAGTTGTCTGTGAATGTGGAGTTGGTGGCATGTGAAACCCGCCTGTGGAACATTCTTTTCTGTGGGATGCTCTACCAGGTTCATTCCTACATAATGCACTCAAAGGGCATTAAGCCTAGAGTGTGAAAACTGAGTTTCCTTCAGAGCTGCTTGGAAGCCTGATGGTGTGTGAAGTTAGTGAGCCAAATGGAGTTGTTCTCCCACAAGAACCACTCGGCTGATTCTTCTTCAATATGCGCTTCACCAACATGCAGTGTTTCCTTGATTGAATTAGCTCTCACACCAATATTTGCGCCTAGAGCCATTGTATTGAGGGCTATCTGAAAATGGCTGTGGCGCTGAAGTTGCCTGTGAATGTGGAGTTGGTGGCATGTGAAACCCGCATGTGGAGCATTGGTTTGTGTGGGATGCTCTACCAGGTGCATTTCATTCCTAGGCACTCAAAGGACATTAAGCCTAGAGTGTGAAAACTGAGTTTCCTTCAGAGCTGCTTGGAACCCTGATGGTGTGTGAAGTTAGTGAGCCAAATGGAGTTGTTCTCCCACAAGAACCACTCGGCTGATTCTTCTTCAACATGCGCTTCACCAACATGCAGTGTTTCCTTGATTGAATTAGCTCTCACACCAATATTTGGGCCTGGAGCCTTTGCATTGAGGGCTACCTGAAAACGGCTTTGGCGATGAAGTTGTCTGTGAATGTGGAGTTGGTGGCATGTGAAACCCGCATGTGGAGCATTGGTTTGTGTGGGATGCTCTACCAGGTTCATTTCAGTCCTAGGCACTCAAAGGGCATTAAGCCTAGAGTGCGAAAACTGAGTTTCCTTGAGAGCTGCATGGAAGCCTGATGGTGTGTGAAGTTAGTGAGCCAAATGGAGTTGTTCTCCCACAAGAACCACTCGGCTGATTCTTCTTCAATATGCGCTTCACCAACATGCAGTGTTTCCTTGATTGAATTAGCTCTCACACCAATATTTGCGTCTAGAGCCTTTGCATTGAGGGCTATCTCAAAATGGCTTTGGCGATGAAGTTGTCTGTGAATGTGGAGTTGGTGGCATGTGAAACCCGCATGTGGAGCATTGGTTTGTGTGGGATGCTCTACCAGGTTCATTCCTAGATAATGCACTCAAAGGGCATTAAGCCTAGAGTGTGAAAACTGAGTTTCCTTGAGAGCTGCATGGAAGCCTGATGGTGTGTGAAGTTAGTGAGCCAAATGGAGTTGTTCTCCCACAAGAACCACTCGGCTGATCCTTCTTCAATATGCGCTTCACCAACATGCAGTGTTTCCTTGATTGAATTAGCTCTCACACCAATATTTGCGTCTAGAGCCTTTGCATTGAGGGCTATCTGAAAATGGCTTTGGCGATGAAGTTGTCTGTGAATGTGGAGTTGGTGGCATGTGAAACCCGCATGTGGAGCATTGGTTTGTGTGGGATGCTCTACCAGGTTCATTCCTACATAATGCACTCAAAGGGCATTAAGCCTAGAGTGTGAAAACTGAGTTTCCTTGAGAGCTGCATGGAAGCCTGATGGTGTGTGAAGTTAGTGAGCCAAATGGAGGTGTTCTCTCACAAGAACCACTCGGCTGATTCTTCTTCAATATGCGCTTCACCAACATGCAGTGTTTCCTTGATTGAATTAGCTCTCACACCAATATTTGCGCCTAGAGCCTTTGTATTGAGGGCTATCTGAAAATGGCCCTGGCGCTGAAGTTGTCTGTGAATGTGGAGTTGGTGGCATGTGAAACCCGCCTGTGGAGCATTGGTTTGTGTGGGATGCTCTACCAGGTTCATTTCAGTCCTAGGCACTCAAAGGGCATTAAGCCTAGACTGCGAAAACTGAGTTTCCTTGAGAGCTGCTTGGAAGCCTGATGGTGTGTGAAGTTAGTGAGCCAAATGGAGTTGTTCCCTTACAAGAACCACTCGGCTGATTCTTCTTCAATATGCGCTTCACCAACATGCAGTGTTTCCTTGATTGAATTAGCTCTCACACCAATATTTGCGCCTAGAGCCTTTGCATTGAGAGCTATCTGAAAATGGCCCTGGCGCTGAAGTTGTCTGTGAATGTGGAGTTGGTGGCATGTGAAACCCGCATGTGGAGCATTGGTTTGTGTGGGATGCTCTACCAGGTTCATTTCAGTCGTAGGCACTCAACGGGCATTAAGCCTAGAGTGCGAAAACTGAGTTTCCTTGAGAGCTGCTTGGAAGCCTGATGGTGTGTGAAGTTAGTGAGCCAAATGGAGTTGTTCTCCCACAAGAACCACTCGGCTGATTCTTCTTCAATATGCGCTTCACCAACATGCAGTGTTTCCTTGATTGAATTAGCTCTCACACCAATATTTTCGCCTAGAGCCTTTGCATTGAGAGCTATCTGAAAATGGCCCTGGCGCTGAAGTTGTCTGTGAATGTGGAGTTGGTGGCATGTGAAACCCGCCTGTGGAACATTCTTTTCTGTGGGATGCTCTACCAGGTTCATTCCTACATAATGCACTCAAAGGGCATTAAGCCTAGAGTGTGAAAACTGAGTTTCCTTGAGAGCTGCATGGAAGCCTGATGGTGTGTGAAGTTAGTGAGCCAAATGGAGGTGTTCTCTCACAAGAACCACTCGGCTGATTCTTCTTCAATATGCGCTTCACCAACATGCAGTGTTTCCTTGATTGAATTAGCTCTCACACCAATATTTGCGCCTAGAGCCTTTGTATTGAGGGCTATCTGAAAATGGCTGTGGCGCTGAAGTTGTCTGTGAATGTGGAGTTGGTGGCATGTGAAACCCGCATGTGGAGCATTGGTTTGTGTGGGATGCTCTACCAGGTGCATTTCATTCCTAGGCACTCAAAGGGCATTAAGCCTAGAGTGTGAAAACTGAGTTTCCTTCAGAGCTGCTTGGAACCCTGATGGTGTGTGAAGTTAGTGAGCCAAATGGAGTTGTTCTCCCACAAGAACCACTCGGCTGATTCTTCTTCAACATGCGCTTCACCAACATGCAGTGTTTCCTTGATTGAATTAGCTCTCACACCAATATTTGGGCCTGGAGCCTTTGCATTGAGGGCTACCTGAAAACGGCTTTGGCGATGAAGTTGTCTGTGAATGTGGAGTTGGTGGCATGTGAAACCCGCATGTGGAGCATTGGTTTGTGTGGGATGCTCTACCAGGTGCATTTCAGTCCTAGGCACTCAAAGGGCATTAAGCCTAGAGTGCGAAAACTGAGTTTCCTTGAGAGCTGCTTGGAAGCCTGATGGTGTGTGAAGTTAGTGAGCCAAATGGAGTTGTTCTCCCACAAGAACCACTCGGCTGATTCTTCTTCAATATGCGCTTCACCAACATGCAGTGTTTCCTTGATTGAATTAGCTCTCACACCAATATTTGCGTCTAGAGCCTTTGCATTGAGAGCTATCTGAAAATGGCTTTGGCGCTGAAGTTGTCTGTGAATGTGGAGTTGGTGGCATGTGAAACCCGCCTGTGGAACATTATTTCTGTGGGATGCTCTACCAGGTTCATTCCTACATAATGCACTCAAAGGGCATTAAGCCTAGAGTGTGAAAACTGAGTTGCCTTGAGAGCTGCATGGAAGCCTGATGGTGTGTGAAGTTAGTGAGCCAAATGGAGGTGTTCTCTCACAAGAACCACTCGGCTGATTCTTCTTCAATATGCGCTTCACCAACATGCAGTGTTTCCTTGATTGAATTAGCTCTCACACCAATATTTGCGCCTAGAGCCTTTGTATTGAGGGCTATCTGAAAATGGCTGTGGCGCTGAAGTTGTCTGTGAATGTGGAGTTGGTGGCATGTGAAACCCGCATGTGGAGCATTGGTTTGTGTGGATGCTCTACCAGGTGCATTTCATTCCTAGGCACTCAAAGGGCATTAAGCCTAGAGTGTGAAAACTGAGTTTCCTTCAGAGCTGCTTGGAACCCTGATGGTGTGTGAAGTTAGTGAGCCAAATGGAGTTGTTCTCCCACAAGAACCACTCGGCTGATTCTTCTTCAACATGCGCTTCACCAACATGCAGTGTTTCCTTGATTGAATTAGCTCTCACACCAATATTTGGGCCTGGAGCCTTTGCATTGAGGGCTACCTGAAAACGGCTTTGGCGCTGAAGTTGTCTGTGAATGTGGAGTTGGTGGCATGTGAAACCCGCATGTGGAGCATTGGTTTGTGTGGGATGCTCACCAAGCTTCATTTCAGTCCTAGGCACTCAAAGGACATTAAGCCTAGAGTGTGAAAACTGAGTTTCCTTGAGAGCTGCTTGGAAGCCTGATGGTGTGTGAAGTTAGTGAGCCAAATGGAGTTGTTCCCCCACAAGAACCACTCGGCTGATTCTTCTTCAATATGCGCTTCACCAACATGCAATGTTTCCTTGATTGAATTAGCTCTCACACCAATATTTGCGCCTAGAGCCTTTGCATTGAGAGCTATCTGAAAATGGCTTTGGCGCTGAAGTTGCCTGTGAATGTGGAGTTGGTGGCATGTGAAACCCGCATGTGGAGCATTGGTTTGTGTGGGATGCTCTACCAGGTGCATTTCATTCCTAGGCACTCAAAGGACATTAAGCCTAGAGTGTGAAAACTGAGTTTCCTTGAGAGCTGCATGGAAGCCTGATGGTGTGTGAAGTTAGTGAGCCAAATGGAGTTGTTCTCCCACAAGAACCACTCGGCTGATTCTTCTTCAACATGCGCTTCACCAACATGCAGTGTTTCCTTGATTGAATTAGCTCTCACACCAATATTTGGGCCTGGAGCCTTTGCATTGAGGGCTACCTGAAAACGGCTTTGGCGATGAAGTTGTCTGTGAATGTGGAGTTGGTGGCATGTGAAACCCGCATGTGGAGCATTGGTTTGTGTGGGATGCTCTACCAGGTTCATTTCAGTCCTAGGCACTCAAAGGGCATTAAGCCTAGAGTGCGAAAACTGAGTTTCCTTGAGAGCTGCTTGGAAGCCTGATGGTGTGTGAAGTTAGTGAGCCAAATGGAGTTGTTCTCCCACAAGAACCACTCGGCTGATTCTTCTTCAATATGCGCTTCACCAACATGCAGTGTTTCCTTGATTGAATTAGCTCTCACACCAATATTTGCGTCTAGAGCCTTTGCATTGAGGGCTATCTGAAAATGGCTTTGGCGATGAAGTTGTCTGTGAATGTGGAGTTGGTGGCATGTGAAACCCCCATGTGGAGCATTGGTTTGTGTGGGATGCTCTACCAGGTTCATTCCTAGATAATGCACTCAAAGGGCATTAAGCCTAGAGTGTGAAAACTGAGTTTCCTTGAGAGCTGCATGGAAGCCTGATGGTGTGTGAAGTTAGTGAGCCAAATGGAGTTGTTCTCCCACAAGAACCACTCAGCTGATCCTTCTTCAATATGCGCTTCACCAACATGCAGTGTTTCCTTGATTGAATTAGCTCTCACACCAATATTTCGCCCTAGAGCCTTTGCATTGAGGGCTATCTGAAAATGGCTTTGGCGATGAAGTTGTCTGTGAATGTGGAGTTGGTGGCATGTGAAACCCGCATGTGGAGCATTGGTTTGTGTGGGATGCTCTACCAGGTTCATTCCTACATAATGCACTCAAAGGGCATTAAGCCTAGAGTGTGAAAACTGAGTTTCCTTCAGAGCTGCATGGAAGCCTGATGGTGTGTGAAGTTAGTGAGCCAAATGGAGGTGTTCTCTCACAAGAACCACTCGGCTGATTCTTCTTCAATATGCGCTTCACCAACATGCAGTGTTTCCTTGATTGAATTAGCTCTCACACCAATATTTGCGCCTAGAGCCTTTGTATTGAGGGCTATCTGAAAATGGCTGTGGCGCTGAAGTTGTCTGTGAATGTGGAGTTGGTGGCATGTGAAACCCGCATGTGGAGCATTGGTTTGTGTGGGATGCTCTACCAGGTGCATTTCATTCCTAGGCACTCAAAGGGCATTAAGCCTAGAGTGTGAAAACTGAGTTTCCTTCAGAGCTGCTTGGAACCCTGATGGTGTGTGAAGTTAGTGAGCCAAATGGAGTTGTTCTCCCACAAGAACCACTCGGCTGATTCTTCTTCAACATGCGCTTCACCAACATGCAGTGTTTCCTTGATTGAATTAGCTCTCACACCAATATTTGGGCCTGGAGCCTTTGCATTGAGGGCTACCTGAAAACGGCTTTGGCGATGAAGTTGTCTGTGAATGTGGAGTTGGTGGCATGTGAAACCCGCATGTGGAGCATTGGTTTGTGTGGGATGCTCTACCAGGTGCATTTCAGTCCTAGGCACTCAAAGGACATTAAGCCTAGAGTGTGAAAACTGAGTTTCCTTGAGAGCTGCTTGGAAGCCTGATGGTGTGTGAAGTTAGTGAGCCAAATGGAGTTGTTCTCCCACAAGAACCACTCGGCTGATTCTTCTTCAATATGCGCTTCACCAACATGCAGTGTTTCCTTGATTGAATTAGCTCTCACACCAATATTTGCGCCTAGAGCCTTTGTATTGAGGGCTATCTGAAAATGGCTGTGGCGATGAAGTTGTCTGTGAATGTGGAGTTGGTGGCATGTGAAACCCGTATGTGGAGCATTGGTTTGTGTGGGATGCTCTACCAGGTTCATTTCAGTCCTAGGCACTCAAAGGGCATTAAGCCTAGAGTGTGAAAACTGAGTTTCCTTGAGAGCTGATTGGAAGCCTGATGGTGTGTGAAGTTAGTGAGCCAAATGGAGTTGTTCCCCCACAAGAACCACTCGGCTGATTCTTCTTCAATATGCGCTTCACCAACATGCAGTGTTTCCTTGATTGAATTAGCTCTCACACCAATATTTGCGTCTAGAGCCTTTGCATTGAGGGCTATCTGAAAATTTCTTTGGCGCTGAAGTTGTCTGTGAATGTGGAGTTGGTGGCATGTGAAACACGCATGTGGAGCATTGGTTTGTGTGGGATGCTCTACCAGGTTCTTTCCTACATAATGCACTCAAAGGGCATTAAGCCTAGAGTGTGAAAACTGAGTTTCCTTGAGCCTGCTTGGAAGCCTGATGGTGTGTGAAGTTAGTGAGCCAAATGGAGTTGTTCTCCCACAAGAACAACTCGGCTGATTCTTCTTCAATATGCGCTTCACCAACATGCAGTGTTTCCTTGATTGAATTAGCTCTCACACCAATATTTTCGCCTAGAGCCTTTGCATGAGGGCTATCTGAATATGGCTTTGGCGCTGAAGTTGTCTGTGAATGTGGAGTTGGTGGCATGTGAAACCCGCATGTGGAGCATTGGTTTGTGTGGGATGCTCTACCAGGTTCTTTCCTAGATAATGCACTCAAAGGGCATTAAGCCTAGAGTGTGAAAACTGAGTTTCCTTGAGAGCTGCATGGAAGCCTAATGGTGTGTGAAGTTAGTGAGCCAAATGGAGTTGTTCTCCCACAAGAACCACTCGGCTGATCCTTCTTCAATATGCGCTTCACCAACATACAGTGTTTCCTTGATTGAATTAGCTCTCACACCAATATTTGCGCCTAGAGCCTTTGCATTGAGAGCTATCTGAAAATGGCTTTGGCGCTGAAGTTGTCTGTGAATGTGGAGTTGGTGGCATGTGAAACCCGCATGTGGAGCATTGGTTTGTGTGGATGCTCTACCAGGTGCATTTCATTCCTAGGCACTCAAAGGGCATTAAGCCTAGAGTGTGAAAACTGAGTTTCCTTCAGAGCTGCTTGGAACCCTGATGGTGTGTGAAGTTAGTGAGCCAAATGGAGTTGTTCTCCCACAAGAACCACTCGGCTGATTCTTCTTCAACATGCGCTTCACCAACATGCAGTGTTTCCTTGATTGAATTAGCTCTCACACCAATATTTGGGCCTGGAGCCTTTGCATTGAGGGCTACCTGAAAACGGCTTTGGCGATGAAGTTGTCTGTGAATGTGGAGTTGGTGGCATGTGAAACCCGCATGTGGAGCATTGGTTTGTGTGGGATGCTCACCAAGCTTCATTTCAGTCCTAGGCACTCAAAGGACATTAAGCCTAGAGTGTGAAAACTGAGTTTCCTTGAGAGCTGCTTGGAAGCCTGATGGTGTGTGAAGTTAGTGAGCCAAATGGAGTTGTTCCCCCACAAGAACCACTCGGCTGATTCTTCTTCAATATGCGCTTCACCAACATGCAATGTTTCCTTGATTGAATTAGCTCTCACACCAATATTTGCGCCTAGAGCCTTTGCATTGAGAGCTATCTGAAAATGGCTTTGGCGCTGAAGTTGCCTGTGAATGTGGAGTTGGTGGCATGTGAAACCCGCATGTGGAGCATTGGTTTGTGTGGGATGCTCTACCAGGTGCATTTCATTCCTAGGCACTCAAAGGACATTAAGCCTAGAGTGTGAAAACTGAGTTTCCTTGAGAGCTGCATGGAAGCCTGATGGTGTGTGAAGTTAGTGAGCCAAATGGAGTTGTTCTCCCACAAGAACCACTCGGCTGATTCTTCTTCAACATGCGCTTCACCAACATGCAGTGTTTCCTTGATTGAATTAGCTCTCACACCAATATTTGGGCCTGGAGCCTTTGCATTGAGGGCTACCTGAAAACGGCTTTGGCGATGAAGTTGTCTGTGAATGTGGAGTTGGTGGCATGTGAAACCCGCATGTGGAGCATTGGTTTGTGTGGGATGCTCTACCAGGTTCATTTCAGTCCTAGGCACTCAAAGGGCATTAAGCCTAGAGTGCGAAAACTGAGTTTCCTTGAGAGCTGCTTGGAAGCCTGATGGTGTGTGAAGTTAGTGAGCCAAATGGAGTTGTTCTCCCACAAGAACCACTCGGCTGATTCTTCTTCAATATGCGCTTCACCAACATGCAGTGTTTCCTTGATTGAATTAGCTCTCACACCAATATTTGCGTCTAGAGCCTTTGCATTGAGGGCTATCTGAAAATGGCTTTGGCGATGAAGTTGTCTGTGAATGTGGAGTTGGTGGCATGTGAAACCCCCATGTGGAGCATTGGTTTGTGTGGGATGCTCTACCAGGTTCATTCCTAGATAATGCACTCAAAGGGCATTAAGCCTAGAGTGTGAAAACTGAGTTTCCTTGAGAGCTGCATGGAAGCCTGATGGTGTGTGAAGTTAGTGAGCCAAATGGAGTTGTTCTCCCACAAGAACCACTCAGCTGATCCTTCTTCAATATGCGCTTCACCAACATGCAGTGTTTCCTTGATTGAATTAGCTCTCACACCAATATTTCGCCCTAGAGCCTTTGCATTGAGGGCTATCTGAAAATGGCTTTGGCGATGAAGTTGTCTGTGAATGTGGAGTTGGTGGCATGTGAAACCCGCATGTGGAGCATTGGTTTGTGTGGGATGCTCTACCAGGTTCATTCCTACATAATGCACTCAAAGGGCATTAAGCCTAGAGTGTGAAAACTGAGTTTCCTTCAGAGCTGCATGGAAGCCTGATGGTGTGTGAAGTTAGTGAGCCAAATGGAGGTGTTCTCTCACAAGAACCACTCGGCTGATTCTTCTTCAATATGCGCTTCACCAACATGCAGTGTTTCCTTGATTGAATTAGCTCTCACACCAATATTTGCGCCTAGAGCCTTTGTATTGAGGGCTATCTGAAAATGGCTGTGGCGCTGAAGTTGTCTGTGAATGTGGAGTTGGTGGCATGTGAAACCCGCATGTGGAGCATTGGTTTGTGTGGGATGCTCTACCAGGTGCATTTCATTCCTAGGCACTCAAAGGGCATTAAGCCTAGAGTGTGAAAACTGAGTTTCCTTCAGAGCTGCTTGGAACCCTGATGGTGTGTGAAGTTAGTGAGCCAAATGGAGTTGTTCTCCCACAAGAACCACTCGGCTGATTCTTCTTCAACATGCGCTTCACCAACATGCAGTGTTTCCTTGATTGAATTAGCTCTCACACCAATATTTGGGCCTGGAGCCTTTGCATTGAGGGCTACCTGAAAACGGCTTTGGCGATGAAGTTGTCTGTGAATGTGGAGTTGGTGGCATGTGAAACCCGCATGTGGAGCATTGGTTTGTGTGGGATGCTCTACCAGGTGCATTTCAGTCCTAGGCACTCAAAGGACATTAAGCCTAGAGTGTGAAAACTGAGTTTCCTTGAGAGCTGCTTGGAAGCCTGATGGTGTGTGAAGTTAGTGAGCCAAATGGAGTTGTTCTCCCACAAGAACCACTCGGCTGATTCTTCTTCAATATGCGCTTCACCAACATGCAGTGTTTCCTTGATTGAATTAGCTCTCACACCAATATTTGCGCCTAGAGCCTTTGTATTGAGGGCTATCTGAAAATGGCTGTGGCGATGAAGTTGTCTGTGAATGTGGAGTTGGTGGCATGTGAAACCCGTATGTGGAGCATTGGTTTGTGTGGGATGCTCTACCAGGTTCATTTCAGTCCTAGGCACTCAAAGGGCATTAAGCCTAGAGTGTGAAAACTGAGTTTCCTTGAGAGCTGATTGGAAGCCTGATGGTGTGTGAAGTTAGTGAGCCAAATGGAGTTGTTCCCCCACAAGAACCACTCGGCTGATTCTTCTTCAATATGCGCTTCACCAACATGCAGTGTTTCCTTGATTGAATTAGCTCTCACACCAATATTTGCGTCTAGAGCCTTTGCATTGAGGGCTATCTGAAAATTTCTTTGGCGCTGAAGTTGTCTGTGAATGTGGAGTTGGTGGCATGTGAAACACGCATGTGGAGCATTGGTTTGTGTGGGATGCTCTACCAGGTTCTTTCCTACATAATGCACTCAAAGGGCATTAAGCCTAGAGTGTGAAAACTGAGTTTCCTTGAGCCTGCTTGGAAGCCTGATGGTGTGTGAAGTTAGTGAGCCAAATGGAGTTGTTCTCCCACAAGAACAACTCGGCTGATTCTTCTTCAATATGCGCTTCACCAACATGCAGTGTTTCCTTGATTGAATTAGCTCTCACACCAATATTTTCGCCTAGAGCCTTTGCATGAGGGCTATCTGAATATGGCTTTGGCGCTGAAGTTGTCTGTGAATGTGGAGTTGGTGGCATGTGAAACCCGCATGTGGAGCATTGGTTTGTGTGGGATGCTCTACCAGGTTCTTTCCTAGATAATGCACTCAAAGGGCATTAAGCCTAGAGTGTGAAAACTGAGTTTCCTTGAGAGCTGCATGGAAGCCTAATGGTGTGTGAAGTTAGTGAGCCAAATGGAGTTGTTCTCCCACAAGAACCACTCGGCTGATCCTTCTTCAATATGCGCTTCACCAACATACAGTGTTTCCTTGATTGAATTAGCTCTCACACCAATATTTGCGCCTAGAGCCTTTGCATTGAGAGCTATCTGAAAATGGCTTTGGCGCTGAAGTTGTCTGTGAATGTGGAGTTGGTGGCATGTGAAACCCGCATGTGGAGCATTGGTTTGTGTGGGATGCTCTACCAGGTTCATTCCTACATAATGCACTCAAAGGGCATTAAGCCTAGAGTGTGAAAACTGAGTTTCCTTCAGAGCTGCTTGGAAGCCTGATGGTGTGTGAAGTTAGTGAGCCAAATGGAGTTGTTCTCCCACAAGAACCACTCGGCTGATTCTTCTTCAACATGCGCTTCACCAACATGCAGTGTTTCCTTGATTGAATTAGCTCTCACACCAATATTTAGGCCTGGAGCCTTTACATTGAGGTCTGTCTGAAAATGGCAGTGGCGTTGAAGTTGCCTGTGAATGTGGAGTTGGTGGCATGTGAAACCCGCATGTGGAGCATTCGTTTGTGTGGGATGCTCACCAAGCTTCATTTCAGTCCTAGGCACTCAAAGGGCACTAAGCATAGAGTGTGAAAACTGAGTTTCCTTGAGAGCTGCTTGGAAGCCTGATGGTGTGTGAAGTTAGTGAGCCAAATGGAGTTGTTCTCCCACAAGAACCACTCGGCTGATCCTTCTTCAATATGCCCTTCACCAACATGCAGAGTTTCCTTGATTGAATTAGCTCTCACACCAATATTTGCGTCTAGAGCCTTTGCATTGAGGGCTATCTGAAAACGGCTGTGGCGCTGAAGTTGCCTGTGAATGTGGAGTTGGTGGCATGTGAAACCCGCATGTGGAACATTTTTTTTTGTGGGATGCTCTACCAGGTTCTTTCCTAGATAATGCACTCAAAGGGCACTAAGCCTAGAGTGTGAAAACTGAGTTTCCTTGAGAGCTGCTTGGAAGCCTGATGGTGTGTGAAGTTAGTGAGCCAAATGGAGTTGTTCTCCCACAAGAACCACTCAGCTGATCCTTCTTCATATGCCCTTCACCAACATGCAGTGTTTCCTTGATTGAATTAGCTCTCACACCAATATTTGCGTCTAGAGCCTTTGCATTGAGGGCTATCTGAAAACGGCTGTGCCGCTGAAGTTGCCTGTGAATGTGGAGTTGGTGGCATGTGAAACCCACATGTGGAACATTCGTTTGTGTGGGATGCTCTACCAGGTTCATTCCTAGATAATTCACTCAAAGGGCACTAAGCATAGAGTGTGAAAACTGAGTTTAATTGAGAGTTGCTTGGAAGCCTGATGGTGTGTGAAGTTAGTGAGCCAAATGGAGTTGTTCTCCCACAAGAACCACTCGGCTGATTCTTCTTCAATATGCGCTTCACCAACATGCAGTGTTTCCTTGATTGAATTAGCTCTCACACCAATATTTGCGTCTAGAGCCTTTGCATTGAGGGCTGTCTGAAAATGGCCGTGGCGCTGAAGTTACCTGTGAATGTGGAGTTGGTGGCATGTGAAACCCGCATGTGGAGCATTCGTTTGTGTGGGATGCTCACCAAGCTTCATTTCAGTCCTAGGCACTCAAAGGGCACTAAGCATAGAGTGTGAAAACTGAGTTTCCTTGGGAGTTGCTTGGAAGCCTGATGGTGTGTGAAGTTAGTGAGCCAAATGGAGTTGTTCTCCCACAAGAACCACTCGGCTGATTCTTCTTCAATATGCGCTTCACCAACATGCAGTGTTTCCTTGATTGAATTAGCTCTCACACCAATATTTGCGTCTAGAGCCTTTGCATTGAGGGCTATCTGAAAACGGCTGTGCCGCTGAAGTTGTCTGTGAATGTGGAGTTGGTGGCATGTGAAACCCTCATGTGGAGCATTCGTTTGTGTGGGATGCTCTACCAGGTTCATTCCTAGATAATGCACTCAAAGGGCACTAAGCATAGAGTGTGAAAACTGAGTTTCCTTGAGAGCTGCTTGGAAGCCTGATGGTGTGTGAAGTTAGTGAGCCAAATGGAGTTGTCTCTCCACAAGAACCACTCGGCTGATCCTTCTTCAATATGCCCTTCACCAACATGCAGTGTTTCCTTGATTGAATTAGCTCTCACACCAATATTTGGGCCTGGAGCCTTTGCATTGAGAGCTACCTGAAAACGGCTTTGGCGCTGAAGTTGTCTGTGAATGTGGAGTTGGTGGCATGTGAAACCCGCATGTGGAGCATTGGTTTGTGTGGGATGCTCTACCAGGTTCATTCCTACATAATGCACTCAAAGGGCATTAAGCCTAGAGTGTGAAAACTGAGTTTCCTTGAGAGCTGCTTGGAAGCCTGATGGTGTGTGAAGTTAGTGAGCCAAATGGAGTTGTTCCCCCACAAGAACCACTCGGCTGATTCTTCTTCAATATGCGCTTCACCAACATGCAGTGTTTCCTTGATTGAATTAGCTCTCACACCAATATTTGCGTCTAGAGCCTTTGCATTGAGGGCTATCTGAAAATGGCTTTGGCGCTGAAGTTGTCTGTGAATGTGGAGTTGGTGGCATGAGAAACCCGCATGTGGAGCATTGGTTCGTGTGGGATGCTCTACCAGGTGCATTTCATTCCTAGGCACTCAAAGGGCATTAAGCCTAGAGTGTGAAAATTGAGTTTCCTTGAGAGCTGCTTGGAAGCCTGATGGTGTGTGAAGTTAGTGAGCCAAATGGAGTTGTTCCCCCACAAGAACCACTCGGCTGATTCTTCTTCAATATGCGCATCACCAACATGCAGTGTTTCCTTGATTGAATTAGCTCTCACATCAATATTTGCGTCTAGAGCCTTTGCATTGAGGGCTATCTGAAAATGGCTTTGGCGCTGAAGTTGTCTGTGAATGTGGAGTTGTGGCATGTGAAACCCGCATGTGGAGCATTGGTTTGTGTGGGATGCTCTACCAGGTTCTTTCCTACATAATGCACTCAAAGGGCATTAAGCCTAGAGTGTGAATGAAAACGGTGGGAAGGTTCCTTCAGAGCTGCTTGGAAGCCTGATGGTGTGTGAAGTTAGTGAGCCAAATGGAGTTGTTCTCCCACAAGAACCACTCGGCCTGATTCTTCTTCAATATGCGCTTCACCAACATGCAGTGTTTCCTTGATTGAATTAGCTCTCACACCAATATTTTCGCCTAGAGCCTTTGCATGAGGGCTATCTGGAAAATGGCTTTGGCGCTGAAGTTGTCTGTGAATGTGGAGTTGGTGGCATGTGAAACCCGCATGTGGAGCATTGGTTTGTGTGGGATGCTCTACCAGGTTCTTTCCTAGATAATGCACTCAAAGGACACTAAGCCTAGAGTGTGAAAACTGAGTTTCCTTGAGAGCTGCATGGAAGCCTGATGGTGTGTGAAGTTAGTGAGCCAAATGGAGTTGTTTCTCCCACAAGAACCACTCGGCTGATCCTTCTTCAATATGCGCTTCACCAACATGCAGTGTTTCCTTGATTGAATTAGCTCTCACACCAATATTTGCGTCTAGAGCCTTTGCATTGAGGACTGTCTGAAAATGGCCGTGGTGCTGAAGTTACCTGTGAATGTGGAGTTGGTGGCATGTGAAACCCGCAACTGGAGCATTCATTTGTGTGGGATGCTCACCAAGCTTCATTTCAGTCCTATGCACTCAAAGGGCACTAAGCATAGAGTGTGAAAACTGAGTTTCCTTGAGAGTTGCTTGGAAGCCTGATGGTGTGTGAAGTTAGTGAGCCAAATGGAGTTGTTCTCCCACAAGAACCACTCGGCTGATTCTGCTTCAATATGCGCTTCACCAACATGCAGTGTTTCCTTGATTGAATTAGCTCTCACACCAATATTTTCGCCTAGAGCCTTTGCATTGAGGGCTATCTGAAAACGGCTGTGGCGCTGAAGTTGTCTGTGAATGTGGAGTTAGTGGCATGTGAAACCCGCATGTGGAGCATTCGTTTGTGTGGGATGCTCTACCAGGTTCATTCCTAGATAATGCACTCAAAGGGCACTAAGCATAGAGTGTGAAAACTGAGTTTCCTTGAGAGCTGCTTGGAAGCCTGATGGTGTGTGAAGTTAGTGAGCCAAATGGAGTTGTTCTCCCACAAGAACCACTCGGCTGATCCTTCTTCAATATGCCCTTCACCAACATGCAGAGTTTCCTTGATTGAATTAGCTCTCACACCAATATTTGCGTCTAGAGCCTTTGCATTGAGGGCTGTCTGAAAATGGCCGTGGCGCTGAAGTTGCCTGTGAATGTGGAGTTGGTGGCATGTGAAACCCGCATGTGGAGCATTGGTTTGTGTGGGATGCTCTACCAGGTTCATTCCTAGATAATGCACTCAAAGGGCATTAAGCCTAGAGTGTGAAAACTGAGTTTCCTTGAGAGCTGCTTGTAACCCTGATGGTGTGTGAAGTTAGTGAGCCAAATGGAGTTGTTCTCCCACAAGAACCACTCGGCTGATTCTTCTTCAACATGCGCTTCACCAACATGCAGTGTTTCCTTGATTGAATTAGCTCTCACACCAATATTTTTCGCCTGGAGCCTTTGCATTGAGGGCTGTCTGAAAATGGCTTTGGTGCTGAAGTTGTCTGTGAATGTGGAGTTGGTGGCATGTGAAACCCGCATGTGGAGCATTGGTTTGTGTGATAAGCTCACCAAGCTTCATTTCAGTCCTAGGCACTCAAAGGGCATTAAGCCTAGAGTGTGAAAACTGAGTTTTCCTTGAGAGCTGCTTGGAAGCCTGATGGTGTGTGAAGTTAGTGAGCCAAATGGAGTTGTTGTCCCACAAGAACCACTCGGCTGATCCTTCTTCAATATGCCCTTCACCAACATGCAGTGTTTCCTTGATTGAATTAGCTCTCACACCAATATTTGCGTCTAGAGCCTTTGCATTGAGGGCTATCTGAAAACGGCTGTGGCGCTGAAGTTGCCTGTGAATGTGGAGTTGGTGGCATGTGAAACCCGCATGTGGAGCATTCGTTTGTGTGGGATGCTCACCAAGCTTCATTTCAGTCCTAGGCACTCAAAGGGCACTAAGCATAGAGTGTGAAAACTGAGTTTCCTTGAGAGCTGCTTGGAAGCCTGATGGTGTGTGAAGTTAGTGAGCCAAATGGAGTTGTTCTCCCACAAGAACCACTCGGCTGATCCTTCTTCAATATGCCCTTCACCAACATGCAGTGTTTCCTTGATTGAATTAGCTCTCACACCAATATTTGCGTCTAGAGCCTTTGCATGAGGGCTATCTGGAAAATGGCTTTGGCGCTGAAGTTGTCTGTGAATGTGGAGTTGGTGGCATGTGAAACCCGCATGTGGAGCATTGGTTTGTGTGGGATGCTCTACCAGGTTCTTTCCTAGATAATGCACTCAAAGGGCATTAACCCTAGAGTGTGAAAACTGAGTTTCCTTGAGAGCTGCATGGAAGCCTGATGGTGTGTGAAGTTAGTGAGCCAAATGGAGTTGTTCTCCCACAAGAACCACTCGGCTGATCCTTCTTCAATATGCCCTTCACCAACATGCAGTGTTTCCTTGATTGAATTAGCTCTCACGCCCATATTTACGTCTAGAGCCTTTGCATTGAGGGCTATCTGAAAATGGCTTTGGCGCTGAAATTGTCTGTGAATGTGGAGTTGGTGGCATGTAAAACCCGCATGTGGAGCATTTGTTTGTGTGGGATGCTCACCAAGCTTCATTTCAGTCCTAGGCACTCAAAGGGCACTAAGCATAGAGTGTGAAAACTGAGTTTCCTTGAGAGCTGCTTGGAAGCCTGATGGTGTGTGAAGTTAGTGAGCCAAATGGAGTTGTTCTCCCACAAGAACCACTCGGCTGATCCTTCTTCAATATGCCCTTCACCAACATGCAGTGTTTCCTTGATTGAATTAGCTCTCACACCAATATTTGCGTCTAGAGCCTTTGCATTGAGGGCTATCTGAAAACGGCTGTGGCGCTGAAGTTTCCTGTGAATGTGGAGTTGGTGGCATGTGAAACCCGCATGTGGAGCATTCTTTTGTGTGGGATGCTCCACCAGGTTCATTCCTGGATAATGCACTCAAAGGGCACTAAGCATACAGTGTGAAAACTGAGTTTCCTTGAGAGCTGCTTGGAAGCCTGATGGTGTGTGAAGTTAGTCAGCCAAATGGAGTTGTTCTCCCACAAGAACCACTCGGCTGATCCTTCTTCAATATGCCCTTCACCAACATGCAGTGTTTCCTTGATTGAATTAGCTCTCACACCAATATTTGCGTCTAGAGCCTTTGCATTGAGGGCTATCTGAAAATGGCTGTGGCGCTGAAGTTGCCTGTGAATGTGGAGTTGGTGGCATGTGAAACCCGCATGTGGAGCATTGGTTTGTGTGGGATGCTCTACCAGGTTCATTCCTAGATAATGCACTCAAAGGGCACTAAGCATAGAGTGTGAAAACTGAGTTTCCTTGAGAGCTGCTTGGAAGCCTGATGGTGTGTGAAGTTAGTGAGCCAAATGGAGTTGTTCTCCCACAAGAACCACTCGGCTGATCCTTCTTCAATATGCCCTTCACCAACATGCAGTGTTTCCTTGATTGAATTAGCTCTCACACCAATATTTGCGTCTAGAGCCTTTGCATGAGGGCTATCTGGAAAATGGCTTTGGCGCTGAAGTTGTCTGTGAATGTGGAGTTGGTGGCATGTGAAACCCGCATGTGGAGCATTGGTTTGTGTGGGATGCTCTACCAGGTTCTTTCCTAGATAATGCACTCAAAGGGCATTAACCCTAGAGTGTGAAAACTGAGTTTCCTTGAGAGCTGCATGGAAGCCTGATGGTGTGTGAAGTTAGTGAGCCAAATGGAGTTGTTCTCCCACAAGAACCACTCGGCTGATCCTTCTTCAATATGCCCTTCACCAACATGCAGTGTTTCCTTGATTGAATTAGCTCTCACGCCCATATTTACGTCTAGAGCCTTTGCATTGAGGGCTATCTGAAAATGGCTTTGGCGCTGAAATTGTCTGTGAATGTGGAGTTGGTGGCATGTAAAACCCGCATGTGGAGCATTTGTTTGTGTGGGATGCTCACCAAGCTTCATTTCAGTCCTAGGCACTCAAAGGGCACTAAGCATAGAGTGTGAAAACTGAGTTTCCTTGAGAGCTGCTTGGAAGCCTGATGGTGTGTGAAGTTAGTGAGCCAAATGGAGTTGTTCTCCCACAAGAACCACTCGGCTGATCCTTCTTCAATATGCCCTTCACCAACATGCAGTGTTTCCTTGATTGAATTAGCTCTCACACCAATATTTGCGTCTAGAGCCTTTGCATTGAGGGCTATCTGAAAACGGCTGTGGCGCTGAAGTTTCCTGTGAATGTGGAGTTGGTGGCATGTGAAACCCGCATGTGGAGCATTCTTTTGTGTGGGATGCTCCACCAGGTTCATTCCTGGATAATGCACTCAAAGGGCACTAAGCATACAGTGTGAAAACTGAGTTTCCTTGAGAGCTGCTTGGAAGCCTGATGGTGTGTGAAGTTAGTCAGCCAAATGGAGTTGTTCTCCCACAAGAACCACTCGGCTGATCCTTCTTCAATATGCCCTTCACCAACATGCAGTGTTTCCTTGATTGAATTAGCTCTCACACCAATATTTGCGTCTAGAGCCTTTGCATTGAGGGCTATCTGAAAATGGCTGTGGCGCTGAAGTTGCCTGTGAATGTGGAGTTGGTGGCATGTGAAACCCGCATGTGGAGCATTGGTTTGTGTGGGATGCTCTACCAGGTTCATTCCTAGATAATGCACTCAAAGGGCACTAAGCATAGAGTGTGAAAACTGAGTTTCCTTGAGAGCTGCTTGGAAGCCTGATGGTGTGTGAAGTTAGTGAGCCAAATGGAGTTGTTCTCCCACAAGAACCACTCGGCTGATCCTTCTTCAATATGCCCTTCACCAACATGCAGTGTTTCCTTGATTGAATTAGCTCTCACACCAATATTTACGTCTAGAGCCTTTGCATTGAGGGCTGTCTGAAAATGGCTGTATCACTGAAGTTGCCTGAGAATGTGGAGTTGGTGGCATGTGAAACCCGCATGTGGAGCATGCTTTTGTGTGGGATGCTCACCAAGCTTCATTTCAGTCCTAGGCACTCAAAGGGCACTAAGCATAGAGTGTGAAAACTGAGTTTCCTTGAGAGCTGCTTGGAAGCCTGATGGTGTGTGAAGTTAGTGAGCCAAATGGAGTTGTTCTCCCACAAGAACCACTCGGCTGATTCTTCTTCAATATGCCCTTCACCAACATGCAGTGTTTCCTTGATTGAATTAGCTCTCACACCAATATTTGCGTCTAGAGCCTTTGCATTGAGGGCTATCTGAAAACGGCTGTGCCGCTGAAGTTGTCTGTGAATGTGGAGTTGGTGGCATGTGAAACCCGCATGTGGAGCATTCGTTTGTGTGGGATGCTCACCAAGCTTCATTTCAGTCCTAGGCACTCAAAGGGCACTAAGCATAGAGTGTGAAAACTGAGTTTCCTTGAGAGCTGCTTGGAAGCCTGATGGTGTGTGAAGTTAGTCAGCCAAATGGAGTTGTTCTCCCACAAGAACCACTCGGCTGATTCTTCTTCAATATGCCCTTCACCAACATGCAGTGTTTCCTTGATTGAATTAGCTCTCACACTAATATTTGCGTCTAGAGCCTTTGCATTGAGGGCTATCTGAAAATGGCTGTGGTACTGAAGTTGCCTGTGAATGTGGAGTTGGTGGCATGTGAAACCCGCATGTGGAGCATTCGTTTGTGTGGGATGCTTTACCAGGCTCATTCCTAGATAATGCACTGAAAGAGCACTAAGCATAGAGTGTGAAAACTGAGTTTCCTTGAGAGCTGCTTGGAAGCCTGATGGTGTGTGAAGTTAGTGAGCCAAATGGAGTTGTTCTCCCACAAGAACCACTCGGCTGATTCTTCTTCAATATGCCCTTCACCAACATGCAGTGTTTCCTTGATTGAATTAGCTCTCACGCCCATATTTACGTCTAGAGCCTTTGAATTGAGGGCTATCTGAAAATGGCTTTGGCGCTGAAGTTGTCTGTGAATGTGGAGTTGGTGGCATGTAAAACCCGCATGTGGAGCATTTGTTTGTGTGGGATGCTCACCAAGCTTCATTTCAGTCCTAGGCACTCAAAGGGCACTAAGCATAGAGTGTGAAAACTGAGTTTCCTTGAGAGCTGCTTGGAAGCCTGATGGTGTGTGAAGTTAGTGAGCCAAATGGAGTTGTTCTCCCACAAGAACCACTCGGCTGATCCTTCTTCAATATGCCCTTCACCAACATGCAGTGTTTCCTTGATTGAATTAGCTCTCACACCAATATTTGCGTCTAGAGCCTTTGCATTGAGGGCTATCTGAAAACGGCTGTGGCGCTGAAGTTTCCTGTGAATGTGGAGTTGGTGGCATGTGAAACCCGCATGTGGAGCATTCTTTTGTGTGGGATGCTCCACCAGGTTCATTCCTGGATAATGCACTCAAAGGGCACTAAGCATACAGTGTGAAAACTGAGTTTCCTTGAGAGCTGCTTGGAAGCCTGATGGTGTGCGAAGTTAGTCAGCCAAATGGAGTTGTTCTCCCACAAGAACCACTCGGCTGATCCTTCTTCAATATGCCCTTCACCAACATGCAGTGTTTCCTTGATTGAATTAGCTCTCACACCAATATTTGCGTCTAGAGCCTTTGCATTGAGGGCTATCTGAAAATGGCTGTGGCGCTGAAGTTGCCTGTGAATGTGGAGTTGGTGGCATGTGAAACCCGCATGTGGAGCATTGGTTTGTGTGGGATGCTCTACCAGGTTCATTCCTAGATAATGCACTCAAAGGGCACTAAGCATAGAGTGTGAAAACTGAGTTTCCTTGAGAGCTGCTTGGAAGCCTGATGGTGTGTGAAGTTAGTGAGCCAAATGGAGTTGTTCTCCCACAAGAACCACTCGGCTGATCCTTCTTCAATATGCCCTTCACCAACATGCAGTGTTTCCTTGATTGAATTAGCTCTCACACCAATATTTACGTCTAGAGCCTTTGCATTGAGGGCTGTCTGAAAATGGCTGTATCACTGAAGTTGCCTGAGAATGTGGAGTTGGTGGCATGTGAAACCCGCATGTGGAGCATGCTTTTGTGTGGGATGCTCACCAAGCTTCATTTCAGTCCTAGGCACTCAAAGGGCACTAAGCATAGAGTGTGAAAACTGAGTTTCCTTGAGAGCTGCTTGGAAGCCTGATGGTGTGTGAAGTTAGTGAGCCAAATGGAGTTGTTCTCCCACAAGAACCACTCGGCTGATTCTTCTTCAATATGCCCTTCACCAACATGCAGTGTTTCCTTGATTGAATTAGCTCTCACACCAATATTTGCGTCTAGAGCCTTTGCATTGAGGGCTATCTGAAAACGGCTGTGCCGCTGAAGTTGCCTGTGAATGTGGAGTTGGTGGCATGTGAAACCCGCATGTGGAGCATTGGTTTGTGTGGGATGCTCTACCAGGTTCATTCCTAGATAATGCACTCAAAGGGCACTAAGCATAGAGTGTGAAAACTGAGTTTCCTTGAGAGCTGCTTGGAAGCCTGATGGTGTGTGAAGTTAGTGAGCCAAATGGAGTTGTTCTCATACAAGAACCACTCGGCTGATCCTTCTTCAATATGCGCTTCACCAACATGCAGTGTTTCCTTGATTGAATTAGCTCTCACACCAATATTTGCGTCTAGAGCCTTTGCATTGAGGGCTATCTGAAAACGGCTGTGGCGCTGAAGTTGCCTGTGAATGTGGAGTTGGTGGCATGTGAAACCCGCATGTGGAGCATTCGTTTGTGTGGGATGCTCACCAAGCTTCATTTCAGTCCTAGGCACTCAAAGGGCACTAAGCATAGAGTGTGAAAACTGAGTTTCCTTGAGAGCTGCTTGGAAGCCTGATGGTGTGTGAAGTTAGTGAGCCAAATGGAGTTGTTCTCCCACAAGAACCACTCGGCTGATTCTTCTTCAATATGCCCTTCACCAACATGCAGTGTTTCCTTGATTGAATTAGTTCTCACACCAATATTTGCGTCTAGAGCCTTTGCATTGAGGGCTATCTGAAAATGGCTGTGGTACTGAAGTTGCCTGTGAATGTGGAGTTGGTGGCATGTGAAACCCGCATGTGGAGCATTCGTTTGTGTGGGATGCTTTACCAGGCTCATTCCTAGATAATGCACTGAAAGAGCACTAAGCATAGAGTATGAAAACTGAGTTTCCTTGAGAGCTGCTTGGAAGCCTGATGGTGTGTGAAGTTAGTGAGCCAAATGGAGTTGTTCTCCCACAAGAACCACTCGGCTGATTCTTCTTCAATATGCCCTTCACCAACATGCAGTGTTTCCTTGATTGAATTAGCTCTCACACCAATATTTGCGTCTAGAGCCTTTGCATTGAGGGCTATCTGAAAATGGCTGTGGTACTGAAGTTGCCTGTGAATGTGGAGTTGGTGGCATGTGAAACCCTCATGTGGAATATTCGTTTGTGTGGGATGCTCTACCAGGTTCATTCCTAGATAATGCACTCAAAGAGCACTAAGCATAGAGTGTGAAAACTGAGTTTCCTTGAGAGCTGCTTGGAAGCCTGATGGTGTGTGAAGTTAGTGAGCCAAATGGAGTTGTTCTCATACAAGAACCACTCGGCTGATTCTTCTTCAATATGCCCTTCACCAACATGCAGTGTTTCCTTGATTGAATTAGCTCTCACACCAATATTTGCGTCTAGAGCCTTTGCATTGAGGGCTATCTGAAAACGGCTGTGGCGCTGAAGTTGCCTGTGAATGCGGAGTTGGTGGCATGTGAAACCCGCATGTGGAATATTCATCTGTGTGGGATGCTCTACCAGGTTCATTCCTAGATAATGTACTCAAAGGGCACTAAGCATAGAGTGTGAAAACTGAGTTTCCTTGAGAGCTGCTTGGAAGCCTGATGGTGTGTGAAGTTAGTGAGCCAAATGGAGTTGTTCTCCCACAAGAACCACTCGGCTGATTCTTCTTCAATATGCGCTTCACCAACATGCAGTGTTTCCTTGATTGAATTAGCTCTCACACCAATATTTGCGTCTAGAGCCTTTGCATTGAGGGCTATCTGAAAACGGCTGTGGCGCTGAAGTTGCCTGTGAATGTGGAGTTGGTGGCATGTGAAACCCGCATGTGGAGCATTCGTTTGTGTGGGATGCTTTACCAGGCTCATTCCTAGATAATGCACTGAAAGGGCACTAAGCATAGAGTGTGAAAACTGAGTTTCCTTCAGAGCTGCTTGGAAGCCTGATGGTGTGTGAAGTTAGTGAGCCAAATGGAGTTGTTCTCCCACAAGAACCACTCGGCTGATTCTTCTTCAACATGCGCTTCACCAACATGCAGTGTTTCCTTGATTGAATTAGCTCTCACACCAATATTTAGGCCTGGATCCTTTGCATTGAGGGCTGTCTGAAAATGGCTGTGCCGCTGAAGTTGCCTGTGAATGTGGAGTTGGTGGCATGTGAAACCCGCATGTGGAACATTCGTTTGTGTGGGATGCTCACCAAGATTCATTTCAGTCCTAGGCACTCAAAGGGCACTAAGCATAGAGTGTGAAAACTGAGTTTCCTTGAGAGCTGCTTGGAAGCCTGATGGTGTGTGAAGTTAGTGAGCCAAATGGAGTTGTTCTCCCACAAGAACCACTCGGCTGATCCTTCTTCAATATGCCCTTCACCAACATGCAGTGTTTCCTTGATGGAATTAGCTCTCACACCAATATTTGCGTCTAGAGCCTTTGCATTGAGGGCTATCTGAAAACGGCTGTGGCGCTGAAGTTGCCTGTGAATGTGGAGTTGGTGGCATGTGAAACCCGCATGTGGAGCATTGGCTTGTGTGGGATGCTCCACCAGGATCATTCCTAGATAATGCACCCAAAGGGCACTAAGCATAGAGTGTGAAACCTGAGTTTCCTTGAGAGCTGCTTGGAAGCCTGATGGTGTGTGAAGTTAGTGAGCCAAATGGAGTTGTTCTCCCACAAGAACCACTCGGCTGATTCTTCTTCAATATGCGCTTCACCAACATGCAGTGTTTCCTTGATTGAATTAGCTCTCACACCAATATTTGCGTCTAGAGCCTTTGCATTGAGGGCTATCTGAAAACGGCTGTGGCGCTGAAGTTGCCTGTGAATGTGGAGTTGGTGGCATGTGAAACCCGCATGTGGAGCATTGGTTTGTGTGGGATGCTCTACCAGGTTCATTCCTAGATAATGCACTCAAAGGGCACTAAGCCTAGAGTGTGAAAACTGAGTTTCCTTGAGAGCTGCTTGGAAGCCTGATGGTGTGTGAAGTTAGTGAGCCAAATGGAGTTGTTCTCCCACAAGAACCACTCGGCTGATCCTTCTTCAATATGCGCTTCACCAACATGCAGTGCTTCCTTGATTGAATTAGCTCTCACACCAATATTTGCGTCTAGAGCCTTTGCATTGAGGGCTATCTGAAAACGGCTGTGGCGCTGAAGTTGCCTGTGAATGTGGAGTTGGTGGCATGTGAAACCCGCATGTGGAACATTCTTTTTTGTGGGATGCTCTACCAGGTTCTTTCCTAGATAATGCACTCAAAGGGCACTAAGCCTAGAGTGTGAAAACTGAGTTTCCTTGAGAGCTGCTTGGAAGCCTGATGGTGTGTGAAGTTAGTGAGCCAAATGGAGTTGTTCTCCCACAAGAACCACTCAGCTGATCCTTCTTCATATGCCCTTCACCAACATGCAGTGTTTCCTTGATTGAATTAGCTCTCACACCAATATTTGCGTCTAGAGCCTTTGCATTGAGGGCTATCTGAAAACGGCTGTGGCGCTGAAGTTGCCTGTGAATGTGGAGTTGGTGGCATGTGAAACCCACATGTGGAACATTCGTTTGTGTGGGATGCTCTACCAGGTTCATTCCTACATAATGCACTCAAAGGGCACTAAGCATAGAGTGTGAAAACTGAGTTTAATTGAGAGTTGCTTGGAAGCCTGATGGTGTGTGAAGTTAGTGAGCCAAATGGAGTTGTTCTCCCACAAGAACCACTCGGCTGATTCTTCTTCAATATGCGCTTCACCAACATGCAGTGTTTCCTTGATTGAATTAGCTCTCACACCAATATTTGCGTCTAGAGCCTTTACATTGAGGGCTGTCTGAAAACGGCTTTGGCGCTGAAGTTGCCTGTGAATGTGGAGTTGGTGGCATGTGAAACCCGCATGTGGAGCATTGGTTTGTGTGGGATGCTCACCAAGCTTCATTTCAGTCCTAGGAACTTAAAGGGCACTAAGCATAGAGTGTGAAAACTGAGTTTCCTTGAGAGCTGCTTGGAAGCCTGATGGTGTGTGAAGTTAGTGAGCCAAATGGAGTTGTTCTCCCACAAGAACCACTCAGCTGATCCTTCTTCAATATGCCCTTCACCAACATGCAGTGTTTCCTTGAATGAATTAGCTCTCACACAAATATTTGCGTAAAGAGCCTTTGCATTGAGGGCTATCTGAAAACGACTGTGGCGCTGAAGTTGCCTGTGAATGTGGAGTTGGTGGCATGTGAAACACGCATGTGGAACATTCGTTTGTGTGGGATGCTCTACCAGGTTCATTCCTAGATAATGCACTCAAAGGGCACTAAGCATAGAGTGTGAAAACTGAGTTTCCTTGAGAGCTGCTTGGAAGCCTGATGGTGTGTGAAGTTAGTGAGCCAAATGGAGTTGTTCCCCCGCAAGAACCACTCGGCTGATTTTTCTTCAATATGCCCTTCACCAACATGCAGTGTTTCCTTGATTGAATTAGCTCTCACACCAATATTTGCGCCTAGAGCCTTTGCATTGAGGGCTATCTGAAAATGGCTGTGGCGCTGAATTTGTCTGTGAATGTGGAGTTGGTGGCATGTGAAACCCGCATGTGGAGCATTGGTTCGTACGGGATGCTCTACCAGGTGCATTTCATTCCTAGGCACTCAAAGGGCATTAAGCCTAGAGTGTGAAAACTGAGTTTCCTTGAGAGCTGCTTGGAAGCCTGATGGTGTGTGAAGTTAGTGAGCCAAATGGAGTTGTTCTCCCACAAGAACCACTCGCCTGATTCTTCTTCAATATGCGCTTCACCAACCTGCAGTGTTTCCTTGGTTGAATTAGCTCTCACACCAATATTTGCACCTAGAGCCTTTGCATTGAGAGCTATCTGAAAACGGCTTTGGCGCTGAAGTTGTCTGTGAATGTGGAGTTGGTGGCATGTGAAACCCGCATGTGGAGCATTGGTTTGTGTGGGATGCTCTACCAGGTTCATTCCTAGATAATGCACTCAAAGGGCACTAAGCATAGAGTGTGAAAACTGAGTTTAATTGAGAGTTGCTTGGAAGCCTGATGGTGTGTGAAGTTAGTGAGCCAAATGGAGTTGTTCTCCCACAAGAACCACTCGCCTGATTCTTCTTCAATATGCGCTTCACCAACCTGCAGTGTTTCCTTGGTTGAATTAGCTCTCACACCAATATTTGCGCCTGGAGCCTTTGCATTGAGGGCTGTCTGAAAACGGCTTTGGTGCTGAAGTTGTCTGTGAATGTGGAGTTGGTGGCATGTGAAACCCGCATGTGGAGCATTGGTTTGTGTGATAAGCTCACCAAGCTTCATTTCAGTCCTAGGCACTCAAAGGGCATTAAGCCTAGAGTGTGAAAACTGAGTTTCCTTGAGAGCTGCTTGGAAGCCTGATGGTGTGTGAAGTTAGTGAGCCAAATGGAGTTGTTGTCCCACAAGAACCACTCGGCTGATCCTTCTTCAATATGCCCTTCACCAACATGCAGTGTTTCCTTGATTGAATTAGCTCTCACACCAATATTTGCCTCTACAGCCTTTGCATTGAGGGCTATCTGAAAACGGCTGTGGCGCTGAAGTTGCCTGTGAATGTAGAGTTGGTGGCATGTGAAACCCGCATGTGGAACATTCTTTTGTGTGGGATGCTCTACCAGGTTCTTTCCTAGATAATGCACTCAAAGGGCACTAAGCCTAAAGTGTGAAAACTGAGTTTCCTTGAGAGCTGCTTGGAAGCCTGATGGTGTGTGAAGTTAGTGAGCCAAATGGAGTTGTTCTCTCACAAGAACCACTCAGCTGATCCTTCTTCAATATGCCCTTCACCAACATGCAGTGTTTCCTTGATTGAATTAGCTCTCACACCAATATTTGGGCCTAGAGCCTTTGCATTGAGGGCTGTCTGAAAACGGCTTTGGCGCTCAAGTTACCTGTGAATGTGGAGTTGGTGGCATGTGAAACCCGCATGTGGAGCATTCGTTTGTGTGGGATGCTCACCAAGCTTCATTTCAGTCCTAGGCACTCAAAGGGCACTAAGCATAGAGTGTGAAAACTGAGTTTCCTTGAGAGCTGCTTGGAAGCCTGATGGTGTGAGAAGTTAGTGAGCCAAATGGAGTTGTTCTCCCATATAACCGCTCGGCTGATCCTTCTTCAATATGCCCTTCACCAACATGCAGTGTTTCCTTGATTGAATTAGCTCTCACACCAATATTTGCGTCTAGAGCCTTTGCATTGAGGGCTATCTGAAAACGGCTGTGGCGCTGAAGTTGCCTGTGAATGTGGAGTTGGTGGCATGTGAAACCCGCATGTGGAGCATTGGTTTGTGTGGGATGCTCTACCAGGTTCATTCCTAGATAATGCACTCAAAGGGCACTAAGCCTAGAGTGTGAAAACTGAGTTTCCTTGAGAGCTGCTTGGAAGCCTGATGGTGTGTGAAGTTAGTGAGCCAAATGGAGTTGTTCTCCCACAAGAACCACTCGGCTGATCCTTCTTCAATATGCGCTTCACCAACATGCAGTGCTTCCTTGATTGAATTAGCTCTCACACCAATATTTGCGTCTAGAGCCTTTGCATTGAGGGCTATCTGAAAACGGCTGTGGCGCTGAAGTTGCCTGTGAATGTGGAGTTGGTGGCATGTGAAACCCGCATGTGGAACATTCTTTTTTGTGGGATGCTCTACCAGGTTCTTTCCTAGATAATGCACTCAAAGGGCACTAAGCCTAGAGGGTGAAAACTGAGTTTCCTTGAGAGCTGCTTGGAAGCCTGATGGTGTGTGAAGTTAGTGAGCCAAATGGAGTTGTTGTCCCACAAGAACCACTCAGCTGATCCTTCTTCATATGCCCTTCACCAACATGCAGTGTTTCCTTGATTGAATTAGCTCTCACACCAATATTTGCGTCTAGAGCCTTTGCATTGAGGGCTATCTGAAAACGGCTGTGGCGCTGAAGTTGCCTGTGAATGTGGAGTTGGTGGCATGTGAAACCCACATGTGGAACATTCGTTTGTGTGGGATGCTCTACCAGGTTCATTCCTACATAATGCACTCAAAGGGCACTAAGCATAGAGTGTGAAAACTGAGTTTAATTGAGAGTTGCTTGGAAGCCTGATGGTGTGTGAAGTTAGTGAGCCAAATGGAGTTGTTCTCCCACAAGAACCACTCGGCTGATTCTTCTTCAATATGCGCTTCACCAACATGCAGTGTTTCCTTGATTGAATTAGCTCTCACACCAATATTTGCGTCTAGAGCCTTTACATTGAGGGCTGTCTGAAAATGGCTTTGGCGCTGAAGTTGCCTGTGAATGTGGAGTTGGTGGCATGTGAAACCCGCATGTGGAGCATTGGTTTGTGTGGGATGCTCACCAAGCTTCATTTCAGTCCTAGGAACTCAAAGGGCACTAAGCATAGAGTGTGAAAACTGAGTTTCCTTGAGAGCTGCTTGGAAGCCTGATGGTGTGTGAAGTTAGTGAGCCAAATGGAGTTGTTCTCCCACAAGAACCACTCAGCTGATCCTTCTTCAATATGCCCTTCACCAACATGCAGTGTTTCCTTGAATGAATTAGCTCTCACACCAATATTTGCGTAAAGAGCCTTTGCATTGAGGGCTATCTGAAAACGACTGTGGCGCTGAAGTTGCCTGTGAATGTGGAGTTGGTGGCATGTGAAACACGCATGTGGAACATTCGTTTGTGTGGGATGCTCTACCAGGTTCATTCCTAGATAATGCACTCAAAGGGCACTAAGCATAGAGTGTGAAAACTGAGTTTCCTTGAGAGCTGCTTGGAAGCCTGATGGTGTGTGAAGTTAGTGAGCCAAATGGAGTTGTTCCCCCACAAGAACCACTCGGCTGATTTTTCTTCAATATGCCCTTCACCAACATGCAGTGTTTCCTTGATTGAATTAGCTCTCACACCAATATTTGCGCCTAGAGCCTTTGCATTGAGAGCTATCTGAAAATGGCTGTGGCGCTGAATTTGTCTGTGAATGTGGAGTTGGTGGCATGTGAAACCCGCATGTGGAGCATTGGTTCGTATGGGATGCTCTACCAGGTGCATTTCATTCCTAGGCACTCAAAGGGCACTAAGCCTAGAGTGTGAAAACTGAGTTTCCTTGAGAGCTGCTTGGAAGCCTGATGGTGTGTGAAGTTAGTGAGCCAAATGGAGTTGTTCTCCCACAAGAACCACTCGCCTGATTCTTCTTCAATATGCGCTTCACCAACCTGCAGTGTTTCCTTGGTTGAATTAGCTCTCACACCAATATTTGCACCTAGAGCCTTTGCATTGAGAGCTATCTGAAAACGGCTTTGGCGCTGAAGTTGTCTGTGAATGTGGAGTTGGTGGCATGTGAAACCCGCATGTGGAGCATTGGTTTGTGTGGGATGCTCTACCAGGTTCATTCCTAGATAATGCACTCAAAGGGCACTAAGCATAGAGTGTGAAAACTGAGTTTAATTGAGAGTTGCTTGGTAGCCTGATGGTGTGTGAAGTTAGTGAGCCAAATGGAGTTGTTCTCCCACAAGAACCACTCGGCTGATTCTTCTTCAATATGCCCTTCACCAACATGCAGTGTTTCCTTGATTGAATTAGCTCTCACACCAATATTTGCGCCTGGAGCCTTTGCATTGAGGGCTGTCTGAAAACGGCTTTGGTGCTGAAGTTGTCTGTGAATGTGGAGTTGGTGGCATGTGAAACCCGCATGTGGAGCATTGGTTTGTGTGATAAGCTCACCAAGCTTCATTTCAGTCCTAGGCACTCAAAGGGCATTAAGCCTAGAGTGTGAAAACTGAGTTTCCTTGAGAGCTGCTTGGAAGCCTGATGGTGTGTGAAGTTAGTGAGCCAAATGGAGTTGTTGTCCCACAAGAACCACTCGGCTGATCCTTCTTCAATATGCCCTTCACCAACATGCAGTGTTTCCTTGATTGAATTAGCTCTCACACCAATATTTGCCTCTACAGCCTTTGCATTGAGGGCTATCTGAAAACGGCTGTGGCGCTGAAGTTGCCTGTGAATGTAGAGTTGGTGGCATGTGAAACCCGCATGTGGAACATTCTTTTGTGTGGGATGCTCTACCAGGTTCTTTCCTAGATAATGCACTCAAAGGGCACTAAGCCTAGAGTGTGAAAACTGAGTTTCCTTGAGAGCTGCTTGGAAGCCTGATGGTGTGTGAAGTTAGTGAGCCAAATGGAGTTGTTCTCTCACAAGAACCACTCAGCTGATCCTTCTTCAATATGCCCTTCACCAACATGCAGTGTTTCCTTGATTGAATTAGCTCTCACACCAATATTTGGGCCTAGAGCCTTTGCATTGAGGGCTGTCTGAAAACGGCTTTGGCGCTCAAGTTACCTGTGAATGTGGAGTTGGTGGCATGTGAAACCCGCATGTGGAGCATTCGTTTGTGTGGGATGCTCACCAAGCTTCATTTCAGTCCTAGGCACTCAAAGGGCACTAAGCATAGAGTGTGAAAACTGAGTTTCCTTGAGAGCTGCTTGGAAGCCTGATGGTGTGAGAAGTTAGTGAGCCAAATGGAGTTGTTCTCCCATAAGAACCGCTCGGCTGATCCTTCTTCAATATGCCCTTCACCAACATGCAGTGTTTCCTTGATTGAATTAGCTCTGACACCAATATTTGCGTCTAGAGCCTTTGCATTGAGGGCTATCTGAAAACGGGTATGGCGCTGAAGTTGCCTGTGAATGTGAAGTTGGTGGCATGTGAAACCCGCATGTGGAGCATTGGTTTCTGTGGGATGCTCTACCAGGTTCATTCCTAGATAATGCCCTCAAAGGGCACTAAGCATAGAGTGTGAAAACTGAGTTTCCTTGAGAGCTGCTTGGAAGCCTGATGGTGTGTTAAGTTAGTGAGCCAAATGGAGTTGTTCTCCCACAAGAACCACTCGGCTGATCCTTCTTCAATATGCCCTTCACCAACATGCAGTGTTTCCTTGATTGAATTAACTCTCACGCCCATATTTACGTGTAGAGCCTTTGCATTGAGGGCTATCTGAAAATGGCTTTGGCGCTGAAGTTGTCTGAGAATGTGGAGTTGGTGGCATGTGAAACCCGCATGTGGAGCATTGGTTTGTGTGGGATGCTCACCAAGCTTCATTTCAGTCCTAGGCACTCAAAGGGCACTAAGCATAGAGTGTGAAAACTGAGTTTCCTTGAGAGCTGCTTGGAAGCCTGATGGTGTGTGAAGTTAGTGAGCCAAATGGAGTTGTTCTCCCACAAGAACCACTCGGCTGATCCTTCTTCAATATGCCATTCAACAACATGCAGTGTTTCCTTGATTGAATTAGCTCTCACACCAATATTTGCGACTAGAGCCTTTGCATTGAGGGCTATCTGAAAACGGCTGTGGCGCTGAAGTTGCCTGTGAATGTGGAGTTGGTGGCATGTGAAACCCGCATGTGGAACATTCTTTTGTGTGGGATGCTCTACCAGGTTCTTTCCTAGATAATGCACTCAAAGGGCACTAAGCCTAGAGTGTGAAAACTGAGTTTCCTTGAGAGCTGCTTGGAAGCCTGATGGTGTGTGAAGTTAGTGAGCCAAATGGAGTTGTTCTCCCACAAGAACCACTCAGCTGATCCTTCTTCAGTATGCCCTTCACCAACATGCAGTGTTTCCTTGATTGAATTAGCTCTCACACCAATATTTGGGCCTGGAGCCTTTGCATTGAGTGCTATCTGAAAACGGCTGTGGCGCTGAAGTTGTCTGTGAATGTGGAGTTGGTGGCATGTGAAACCCGCCAGTGGAGCATTAGTTTGTGCGGGAAGCTCTCCAAGCTTCATTTCAGTCCTAGGCACTCAAAGGGCATTAAGCCTAGAGTGTGAAAACTGAGTTTCCTTGAGAGCTGCTTGGAAGCCTGATGGTGTGTGAAGTTAGTGAGCCAAATGGAGTTGTTGTCCCACAAGATCCACTCGGCTGATTCTTCTTCAATATGCGCTTCACCAACATGCAGTGTTTCCTTGATTGAATTAGCTCTCACACCAATATTTTCGCCTAGAGCCTTTGCATTGACGGCTATCTGAAAATGGCTTTGGCGCTGAAGTTGTCTGTGAATGTGGAGTTGGTGGCATGTGAAACCCGCATGTGGAGCATTGGTTTGTGTGGGATGCTCTACCAGGTTCATTCCTACATAATGCACTCAAAGGGCATTAAGCCTAGAGTGTGAAAACTGAGTTTCCTTGAGAGCTGCATGGAAGCCTGATGGTGTGTGAAGTTAGTGAGCCAAATTGAGTTGTTGTCCCACAAGAACCACTCGGCTGATTCTTCTTCAATATGCGCTTCACCAACATGCAGTGTTTCCTTGATTGAATTAGCTCTGACACCAATATTTGCGCCTAGAGCCTTTGCATTGAGGGCTATCTGAAAATGGCTTTGGCGCTGAAGTTGCCTGTGAATGTGGAGTTGGTGGCATGTGAAACCCGCATGTGGAGCATTGGTTTGTGTGGGATGCTCTACCAAGTTCAATCCTAGATAATGCACTCAAAGGGCATTAAGTCTAGAGTGTGAAAACTGAGTTTCCTTGAGAGCTGCTTGGAAGCCTGATGGTGTGTGAAGTTAGTGAGCCAAATGTAGTTGTTGTTCCACAAGAACCACTCGGCTGATTCTTCTTCAATATGCGCTTCACCAACATGCAGTGTTTCCTTGATTGAATTAGCTCTCACACCAATATTTGCGGCTAGAGCCTTTGCATTGAGGGCTATCTGAAAATGGCTTCGGCGCTGAAATTGCTGTGAATGTGGAGTTGGTGGCATGTGAAACCCGCATGTGGAGCATTGGTTTGTGTATGATGCTCTACCAGGTTCATTCCTAGATAATGCAGTGAAAGGGCACTAAGCATAGAGTGTGAAAACTGAGTTTCCTTGAGAGCTGCTTGGAAGCCTGATGGTGTGTGAAGTTAGTGAGCCAAATGGAGTTGTTCTCCCACAAGAACCACTCGGCTGATCCTTCTTCAATATGCCCTTCACCAACATGCAGTGTTTCCTTGATTGAATTAGCTCTCACACAAATATTTGCGTCTAGAGCCTTTGCATTGAGGGCTATCTGAAAACGGCTGTGGCGCTGAAGTTGCCTGTGAATGTGGAGTTGGTGGCATGTGAAACCCGCATGTGGAGCATTCTTTTGTGTGGGATGCTCCACCAGGTTCATTCCTAGATAATGGACTCAAAGGGCACTAAGCCTAGAGTGTGAAAACTGAGTTTCCTTGAGAGCTGCTTGGAAGCCTGATGGTGTGTGAAGTTAGTGAGCCAAATGGAGTTGTTCTCCCACAAGAACCACTCGGCTGATCCTTCTTCAATATGCCCTTCACCAACATGCAGTGTTTCCTTGATTGAATTAGCTCTCACACAAATATTTGCGTCTAGAGCCTTTGCATTGAGGGCTATCTGAAAACGGCTGTGGCGCTGAAGTTGCCTGTGAATGTGGAGTTGGTGGCATATGAAACCCGCATGTGGAGCATTCTTTTGTGTGGGATGCTCTACCAGGTTCATTCCTAGATAATGGACTCAAAGGGCACTAAGCCTAGAGTGTGAAAACTGAGTTTCCTTGAGAGCTGCTTGGAAGCCTGATGGTGTGTGAAGTTAGTGAGCCAAATGGAGTTGTTCTCCCACAAGAACCACTCGGCTGATCCTTCTTCAATATGCGCTTCACCAACATGCAGTGTTTCCTTGATTGAATTAGCTCTCACACCAATATTTGCGTCTAGAGCCTTTGTATTGAGGGCTGTCTGAAAACGGCTTTGGCGCTGAAGTTGTCTGTGAATGTGGAGTTGGTGGCATGTGAAACCCGCATGTGGAGCATTAGTTTGTGCGGGAAGCTCACCAAGCTTTATTTCAGTCCTAGGCACTCAAAGGGCATTAAGCCTAGAGTGTGAAAACTGAGTTTCCTTGAGAGCTGCTTGGAAGCCTGATGGTGTGTGAAGTTAGTGAGCCAAATGGAGTTGTTCTCCCACAAGAACCACTCGGCTGATCCTTCTTCAATATGCCCTTCACCAACATGCAGTGTTTCCTTGATTGAATTAGCTCTCACACCAATATTTGCGCCTAGAGCCTTTGCATTGAGAGCTATCTGAAAATGGCTTTGGCGCTGAAGTTGTCTGTGAATGTGGAGTTGGTGGCATGTGAAACCCGCATGTGGAGCATTGGTTCGTGTGGGATGCTCTACCAGGTGCATTTCATTCCTAGGCACTCAAAGGGCATTAAGCCTAGAGTGTGAAAACTGAGTTTCCTTGAGAGCTGCTTGGAAGCCTGATGGTGTGTGAAGTTAGTGAGCCAAATGGAGTTGTTGTCCCACAAGAACCACTCGGCTGATTCTTCTTCAATATGCGCTTCACCAACATGCAGTGTTTCCTTGGTTGAATTAGCTCTCACACCAATATTTGCGTCTAGAGCCTTTGCATTGAGGGCTATCTGAAAATGGCTTTGGCGCTGAAGTTGTCTGTGAATGTGGAGTTGGTGGCATGTGAAACCCGCATGTGGAGCATTGGTTTGTGTGGGATGCTCTACCAGGTTCATTCCTACATAATGCACTCAAAGGGCATTAAGCCTAGAGTGTGAAAACTGAGTTTCCTTGAGAGCTGCTTGGAAGCCTGATGGTGTGTGAAGTTAGTGAGCCAAATGGAGTTGTTCCCCCACAAGAACCACTCGGCTGATTCTTCTTCAATATGCGCTTCACCAACATGCAGTGTTTCCTTGATTGAATTAGCTCTCACACCAATATTTACGTCTAGAGCCTTTGCATTGAGAGCTATCTGAAAATGGCTTTGGCGCTGAAGTTGTCTGTGAATGTGGAGTTGGTGGCATGTGAAACCCGCCTGTGGAACATTCTTTTCTGTGGGATGCTCTATCAGGTTCATTCCTACATAATGCACTCAAAGGGCATTAAGCCTAGAGTGTGAAAACTGAGTTTCCTTGAGAGCTGCTTGGAAGCCTGATGGTGTGTGAAGTTAGTGAGCCAAATGGAGGTGTTCTCTCACAAAAACCACTCGGCTGCTTCTTCTTCAATATGCGCTTCACCAACATGCAGTGTTTCCTTGATTGAATTAGCTCTCACACCAATATTTGCGCCTAGAGCCTTTGTATTGAGGGCTATCTGAAAATGGCTGTGGCGCTGAAGTTGCCTGTGAATGTGGAGTTGGTGGCATGTGAAACGCGCATGTGGAGCATTGGTTTGTGTGGGATGCTCTACCAGGTGCATTTCATTCCTAGGCACTCAAAGGGCATTAAGCCTAGAGTGTGAAAACTGAGTTTCCTTCAGAGCTGCTTGGAACCCTGATGGTGTGTGAAGTTAGTGAGCCAAATGGAGTTGTTCTCCCACAAGAACCACTCGGCTGATTCTTCTTCAACATGCGCTTCACCAACATGCAGTGTTTCCTTGATTGAATTAGCTCTCACACCAATATTTGCGTCTAGAGCCTTTGCATTGAGGGCTACCTGAAAACGGCTTTGGTCCTGAAGTTGTCTGTGAATGTGGAGTTGGTGGCATGTGAAACCCGCCTGTGGAGCATTGGTTTGTGTGGGATGCTCACCAAGCTTCATTTCAGTCCTAGGCACTCAAAGGGCATTAAGCCTAGAGTGTGAAAACTGAGTTTCCTTGAGAGCTGCTTGGAAGCCTGATGGTGTGTGAAGTTAGTGAGCCAAATGGAGTTGTTCTCCCACAAGAACCACTCGGCTGATTCTTCTTCAATATGCGCTTCACAAACATGCAGTGTTTCCTTGATTGAATTAGCTCTCACACCAATATTTGCGCCTAGAGCCTTTGTATTGAGGGCTATCTGAAAATGGCTTTGGCGCTGAAGTTGTCTGTGAATGTGGAGTTGGTGGCATGTGAAACCCGCATGTGGAGCATTGGTTTGTGTGGGATGCTCTACCAGGTTCATTCCTACATAATGCACTCAAAGGGCATTAAGCCTAGAGTGTGAAAACTGAGTTTCCTTGAGAGCTGCTTGGAAGCCTGATGGTGTGTGAAGTTAGTGAGCCAAATGGAGTTGTTCTCCCACAAGAACCACTCGGCTGATCCTTCTTCAATATGCCCTTCACAAACATGCAGTGTTTCCTTGATTGAATTAGCTCTCACACCAATTTTTGCGCCTAGAGCCTTTGCATTGAGAGCTATCTGAAAATGGCTATGGCGCTGAAGTTGTCTGTGAAAGTGGAGTTGGTGGCATGTGAAACCCGCATGTGGAACATTCTTTTCTGTGGGATGCTCTACCAGGTTCATTCCTACATAATGCACTCAAAGGGCATTAAGCCTAGAGTGTGAAAACTGAGTTTCCTTGAGAGCTGCTTGGAAGCCTGATGGTGTGTGAAGTTAGTGAGCCAAATGGAGTTGTTCTCCCACAAGAACCACTCGGCTGATTCTTCTTCAACATGCGCTTCACCAACATGCAGTGTTTCCTTGATTGAATTAGCTCTCACACCAATATTTGGGCCTGGAGCCTTTGCATTGAGGGCTACCTGAAAACGGCTTTGGTGCTGAAGTTGTCTGTGAATGTGGAGTTGGTGGCATGTGAAACCCGCATGTGGAGCATTGGTTTGTGTGATAAGCTCACCAAGCTTCATTTCAGTCCTAGGCACTCAAAGGGCATTAAGCCTAGAGTGTGAAAACTGAGTTTCCTTGAGAGCTGCTTGGAAGCCTGATGGTGTGTGAAGTTAGTGAGCCAAATGGAGTTGTTCTCCCACAAGAACCACTCGGCTGATTCTTCTTCAATATGCGCTTCACCAACATGCAGTGTTTCCTTGATTGAATTAGCTCTCACACCAATATTTGCGTCTAGAGCCTTTGCATTGAGGGCTGTCTGAAAATGGCTGTGGCGCTGAAGTTGCCTGTGAATGTGAAGTTGGTGGCATGTGAAACCCGCATGTGGAGCATTCGTTTGTGTGGGATGCTCACCAAGCTTCATTTCAGTCCTAGGCACTCAAAGGGCACTAAGCATAGAGTGTGAAAACTGAGTTTCCTTGAGAGCTGCATGGAAGCCTGATGGTGTGTGAAGTTAGTGAGCCAACTGGAGTTGTTCTCCAACAAGAACCACTCGGCTGATCGTTCTTCAATATGCCCTTCACCAACATGCAGTGTTTCCTTGATTGAATTAGCTTTCACACCAATATTTGGGCCTAGAGCCTTTGCATTGAGGTTTATCTGAAAATGGCACTGGCGCTGAAGTTGTCTGTGAATGTGGAGTTGGTGGCATGTGAAACCCGCATGTGGAGCATTGGTTTGAGTGGGATGCTCTACCAGGTTCATTTCATTCCTAGGCACTCAAAGGGCATTAAGCCTAGAGTGTGAAAACTGAGTTTCCTTGAGAGCTGCTTGGAAGCCTGATGGTGTGTGAAGTTAGTGAGCCAAATGGAGTTGTTGTCCCACAAGAACCACTCGGCTGATCCTTCTTCAATATGCGCTTCACCAACATACAGTGTTTCCTTGATTGAATTAGCTCTCACACAAATATTTGCGTCTAGAGCCTTTGCATTGAGGGCTCTCTGAAAACGGCTGTGACGCTGAAGTTGCCTGTGAATGTGGAGTTGGTGGCATGTGAAACCCGCATGTGGAGCATTGGTTTGTGTGGGATGCTCTACCAGGTTCATTCCTACATAATACACTCAAAGGGCATTAAGCCTAGAGTGTGAAAACTGAGTTTCCTTGAGAGCTGCTTGGAAGCCTGATGGTGTGTGAAGTTAGTGAGCCAAATGGAGTTGTTCCCCCACAAGAACCACTCGGCTGATTCTTCTTCAATATGCGCTTCACCAACATGCAGTGTTTCCTTGATTGAATTAGCTCTCACACCAATATTTGCGTCTAGAGCCTTTGCATTGAGAGCTATCTGAAAATGGCTTTGGCGCTGAAGTTGTCTGTGAATGTGGAGTTGGTGGCATGTGAAACCCGCCTGTGGAACATTCTTTTCTGTGGGATGCTCTACCAGGTTCATTCCTACATAATGCACTCAAAGGGCATTAAGCATAGAGTGTGAAAACTGAGTTTCCTTGAGAGCTGCATGGAAGCCTGATGGTGTGTGAAGTTAGTGAGCCAAATGGAGTTGTTCTCCCACAAGAACCACTCGGCTGATTCTTCTTCAATATGCGCTTCACCAACATGCAGTGTTTCCTTGATTGAATTAGCTCTCACACCAATATTTGCGCCTAGAGCCTTTGTATTGAGGGCTATCTGAAAATGGCCCTGGCGCTGAAGTTGTCTGTGAATGTGGAGTTGGTGGCATGTGAAACCCGCATGTGGAGCATTGGTTTGTGTGGGATGCTCTACCAGGTGCATTTCATTCCTGGGCACTCAAAGGGCATTAAGCATAGAGTGTGAAAACTGAGTTTCCTTCAGAGCTGCTTGGAAGCCTGATGGTGTGTGAAGTTAGTGAGCCAAATGGAGTTGTTCTCCCACAAGAACCACTCGGCTGATTCTTCTTCAATATGCGCTTCACAAACATGCAGTGTTTCCTTGATTGAATTAGCTCTCACACCAATATTTGCACCTAGAGCCTTTGCATTGAGGGCTATCTGAAAATGGCTGTGGCGCTGAAGTTGTCTGTGAATGTGGAGTTGGTGGTATGTGAAACCCGCATGTGGAGCATTGGTTTGTGTGGGATGCTCTACCAGGTTCATTCCTACATAATGCATTCAAAGGGCATTAAGCCTAGAGTGTGAAAACTGAGTTTCCTTGAGAGCTGCTTGGAAGCCTGATAGTGTGTGAAGTTAGTGAGCCAATTGGAGTTGTTCTCCAACAAGAACCACTCGGCTGATCCTTCTTCAATATGCCCTTCACCAACATGCAGTGTTTCCTTGATTGAATTAGCTCTCACACCAATATTTGGGCCTAGAGCCTTTGCATTGAGGGCTATCTGAAAATGGCTTTGGCGCTGAAGTTGTCTGTGAATGTGGAGTTGGTGGCATGTGAAACCCGCATGTGGAGCATTGGTTTGAGTGGGATGCTCTACCAGGTTCATTTCAGTCCTAGGCACTCAAAGGGCATTAAGCCTAGAGTGTGAAAACTGAGTTTCCTTGAGAGCTGCTTGGAAGCCTGATGGTGTGTGAAGTTAGTGAGCCAAATGGAGTTGTTCCCCCACAAGAACCACTTGGCTGATTCTTCTTCAATATGCGCTTCACCAACATGCAGTGTTTCCTTGATTGAATTAGCTCTCACACCAATATTTGCACCTAGAGCCTTTGCATTGAGAGCTATCTGAAAATGGCTTTGGCGCTGAAGTTGTCTGTGAATGTGGTTTGGTGGCATGTGAAACCCGCCTGTGGAACATTCTTTTCTGTGGGATGCTCTACCAGGTTCATTCCTACATAATGCACTCAAAGGGCATTAAGCCTAGAGTGTGAAAACTGAGTTTCCTTGAGAGCTGCATGGAAGCCTGATGGTGTGTGAAGTTAGTGAGCCAAATGGAGTTGTTCTCCCACAAGAACCACTCGGCTGATTCTTCTTCAATATGCGCTTCACCAACATGCAGTGTTTCCTTGATTGAATTAGCTCTCACACCAATATTTGCGCCTAGAGCCTTTGTATTGAGGGCTATCTGAAAATGGCTGTGGCGCTGAAGTTGTCTGTGAATGTGGAGTTGGTGGCATGTGAAACCCACACGTGGAGCATTCGTTTGTGTGGGATGCTCTACCAGGTTCATTCCTAGATAATGCACTCAAAGGGCATTAAGCCTAGAGTGTGAAAACTGAGTTTCCTTGAGAGATGCTTGGAAGCCTGATGGTGTGTGAAGTTAGTGAGCCAAATGGAGTTGTTCTCCCACAAGAACCACTCGGCTGATTCTTCTTCAATATGCGCTTCACCAACATGCAGTGTTTCCTTGATTGAATTAGCTCTCACACCAATATTTGCGCCTAGAGCCTTTGCATTGAGGGCTATCTGAAAATAGCTTTGGCGCTGAAGTTGTCTGTGAATGTGGAGTTGGTGGCATGTGAAACCCGCACGTGGAGCATTCGTTTGTGTGGGATGCTCTACCAGGTTCATTCCTAGATAATGTACTCAAAGGGCATTAAGCCTAGAGCGTGAAAACTGAGTTTCCTTGAGAGCTGCTTGGAAGCCTGATGGTGTGTGAAGTTAGTGAGCCAAATGGAGTTGTTCTCCCACAAGAACCACTCGGCTGATTCTTCTTCAATATGCGCTTCACCAACATGCAGTGTTTCCTTGATTGAATTAGCTCTCACACCAATATTTGCGTCTAGAGCCTTTGCATTGAGAGCTATCTGAAAATGGCTTTGGCGCTGAAGTTGTCTGTGAATGTGGAGTTGGTGGCATGTGAAACCCGCCTGTGGAACATTCTTTTCTGTGGGATGCTCTACCAGGTTCATTCCTACATAATGCACTCAAAGGGCATTAAGCATAGAGTGTGAAAACTGAGTTTCCTTGAGAGCTGCATGGAAGCCTGATGGTGTGTGAAGTTAGTGAGCCAAATGGAGGTGTTCTCTCACAAAAACCACTCGGCTGATTCTTCTTCAATATGCGCTTCACCAACATGCAGTGTTTCCTTGATTGAATTAGCTCTCACACCAATATTTGCGCCTAGAGCCTTTGTATTGAGGGCTATCTGAAAATGGCCCTGGCGCTGAAGTTGTCTGTGAATGTGGAGTTGGTGGCATGTGAAACCCGCATGTGGAGCATTGGTTTGTGTGGGATGCTCTACCAGGTGCATTTCATTCCTAGGCACTCAAAGGGCATTAAGCCTAGAGTGTGAAAACTGAGTTTCCTTCAGAGCTGCTTGGAAGCCTGATGGTGTGTGAAGTTAGTGAGCCAAATGGAGTTGTTCTCCCACAAGAACCACTCGGCTGATTCTTCTTCAACATGCGCTTCACCAACATGCAGTGTTTCCTTGATTGAATTAGCTCTCACACCAATATTTGCGTCTAGAGCCTTTGCATTGAGGGCTACCTGAAAACGGCTTTGGCGCTGAAGTTGTCTGTGAATGTGGAGTTGGTGGCATGTGAAACCCGCCTGTGGAGCATTGGTTTGTGTGATAAGCTCACCCAGCTTCATTTCAGGCCTAGGCACTCAAAGGGCATTAAGCCTAGAGTGCGAAAACTGAGTTTCCTTGAGAGCTGCATGGAAGCCTGATGGTGTGTGAAGTTAGTGAGCCAAATGGAGTTGTTCTCCCACAAGAACCACTCGGCTGATTCTTCTTCAATATGCGCTTCACAAACATGCAGTGTTTCCTTGATTGAATTAGCTCTCACACCAATATTTGCACCTAGAGCCTTTGCATTGAGGGCTATCTGAAAATGGCTTTGGCGCTGAAGTTGTCTGTGAATGTGGAGTTGGTGGCATGTGAAACCCGCATGTGGAGCATTGGTTTGTGTGGGATGCTCTACCAGGTTCATTCCTACATAATGCACTCAAAGGGCATTAAGCCTAGAGTGTGAAAACTGAGTTTCCTTGAGAGCTGCTTGGAAGCCTGATGGTGTGTGAAGTTAGTGAGCCAAATGGAGTTGTTGTCCCACAAGAACCACTCGGCTGATTCTTCTTCAATATGCGCTTCACCAACATGCAGTGTTTCCTTGATTGAATTAGCTCTCACACCAATATTTGGGCCTGGAGCCTTTGCATTGAGGGCTATCTGAAAATGGCTGTGGCGCTGAAGTTGTCTGTGAATGTGGAGTTGGTGGCATGTGAAACCCGCATGTGGAGCATTCGTTAGTGTGGGATGCTCAACAAGCTTCATTTCAGTCCTAGGCACTCAAAGGGCATTAAGCCTAGAGTGTGAAAACTGAGTTTCCTTGAGAGCTGCTTGGAAGCCTGATGGTGTGTGAAGTTAGTGAGCCAAATGGAGTTGTTCTCCCACAAGAACCACTCGGCTGATTCTTCTTCAATATGCGCTTCACCAACATGCAGTGTTTCCTTGATTGAATTAGCTCTCACACCAATATTTGGGCCTGGAGCCTTTGCATTGAGGGCTATCTGAAAATGGCTTTGGCGCTGAAGTTGTCTGTGAATGTGGAGTTGGTGGCATGTGAAACCCGCATGTGGAGCATTGGTTTGTGTGGGATGCTCTACCAGGTTCATTCCTAGATAATGCACTCAAAGGGCATTAAGCCTAGAGTGTGAAAACTGAGTTTCCTTGAGAGCTGCTTGGAAGCCTGATGGTGTGTGAAGTTAGTGAGCCAAATGGAGTTGTTCTCCCACAAGAACCACTCGGCTGATTCTTCTTCAATATGCGCTTCACCAACATGCAGTGTTTCCTTGATTGAATTAGCTCTCACACCAATATTTGCGTCTAGAGCCTTTGCATTGAGGGCTATCTGAAAACGGCTGTGCCGCTGAAGTTGCCTGTGAATGTGGAGTTGGTGGCATGTGAAACCCGCATGTGGAGCATTCATTTGTGTGGGATGCTCTACCAGGTTCATTCCTAGATAATGCACTCAAAGGGCACTAAGCATAGAGTGTGAAAACTGAGTTTCCTTGAGAGCTGCTTGGAAGCCTGATGGTGTGTGAAGTTAGTGAGCCAAATGGAGTTGTTCTCCCACAAGAACCACTCGGCTGATTCTTCTTCAATATGCGCTTCACCAACATGCAGTGTTTCCTTGATTGAATTAGCTCTCACACCAATATTTGCGTCTAGAGCCTTTGCATTGAGGGCTGTCTGAAAATGGCTGTGGCGCTGAAGTTGCCTGTGAATGTGAAGTTGGTGGCATGTGAAACCCGCATGTGGAGCATTCGTTTGTGTGGGATGCTCACCAAGCTTCATTTCAGTCCTAGGCACTCAAAGGGCACTAAGCATAGAGTGTGAAAACTGAGTTTCCTTGAGAGCTGCATGGAAGCCTGATGGTGTGTGAAGTTAGTGAGCCAACTGGAGTTGTTCTCCAACAAGAACCACTCGGCTGATCGTTCTTCAATATGCCCTTCACCAACATGCAGTGTTTCCTTGATTGAATTAGCTCTCACACCAATATTTGGGCCTAGAGCCTTTGCATTGAGGTTTATCTGAAAATGGCACTGGCGCTGAAGTTGTCTGTGAATGTGGAGTTGGTGGCATGTGAAACCCGCATGTGGAGCATTGGTTTGAGTGGGATGCTCTACCAGGTTCATTTCAGTCCTAGGCACTCAAAGGGCATTAAGCCTAGAGTGTGAAAACTGAGTTTCCTTGAGAGCTGCTTGGAAGCCTGATGGTGTGTGAAGTTAGTGAGCCAAATGGAGTTGTTCCCCCACAAGAACCACTCGGCTGATTCTTCTTCAATATGCGCTTCACCAACATGCAGTGTTTCCTTGATTGAATTAGCTCTCACACCAATATTTGGGCCTGGAGCCTTTGCATTGAGGGCTATCTGAAAATGGCTGTGGCGCTGAAGTTGTCTGTGAATGTGGAGTTGGTGGCATGTGAAACCCGCATGTGGAGCATTCGTTAGTGTGGGATGCTCAACAAGCTTCATTTCAGTCCTAGGCACTCAAAGGGCATTAAGCCTAGAGTGTGAAAACTGAGTTTCCTTGAGAGCTGCTTGGAAGCCTGATGGTGTGTGAAGTTAGTGAGCCAAATGGAGTTGTTCTCCCACAAGAACCACTCGGCTGATTCTTCTTCAATATGCGCTTCACCAACATGCAGTGTTTCCTTGATTGAATTAGCTCTCACACCAATATTTGGGCCTGGAGCCTTTGCATTGAGGGCTATCTGAAAATGGCTTTGGCGCTGAAGTTGTCTGTGAATGTGGAGTTGGTGGCATGTGAAACCCGCATGTGGAGCATTGGTTTGTGTGGGATGCTCTACCAGGTTCATTCCTAGATAATGCACTCAAAGGGCATTAAGCCTAGAGTGTGAAAACTGAGTTTCCTTGAGAGCTGCTTGGAAGCCTGATGGTGTGTGAAGTTAGTGAGCCAAATGGAGTTGTTCTCCCACAAGAACCACTCGGCTGATTCTTCTTCAATATGCGCTTCACCAACATGCAGTGTTTCCTTGATTGAATTAGCTCTCACACCAATATTTGCGTCTAGAGCCTTTGCATTGAGGGCTTCTGAAAACGGCTGTGCCGCTGAAGTTGCCTGTGAATGTGGAGTTGGTGGCATGTGAAACCCGCATGTGGAGCATTCATTTGTGTGGGATGCTCTACCAGGTTCATTCCTAGATAATGCACTCAAAGGGCACTAAGCATAGAGTGTGAAAACTGAGTTTCCTTGAGAGCTGCTTGGAAGCCTGATGGTGTGTGAAGTTAGTGAGCCAAATGGAGTTGTTCTCCCACAAGAACCACTCGGCTGATTCTTCTTCAATATGCGCTTCACCAACATGCAGTGTTTCCTTGATTGAATTAGCTCTCACACCAATATTTGCGTCTAGAGCCTTTGCATTGAGGGCTGTCTGAAAATGGCTGTGGCGCTGAAGTTGCCTGTGAATGTGAAGTTGGTGGCATGTGAAACCCGCATGTGGAGCATTCGTTTGTGTGGGATGCTCACCAAGCTTCATTTCAGTCCTAGGCACTCAAAGGGCACTAAGCATAGAGTGTGAAAACTGAGTTTCCTTGAGAGCTGCATGGAAGCCTGATGGTGTGTGAAGTTAGTGAGCCAACTGGAGTTGTTCTCCAACAAGAACCACTCGGCTGATCGTTCTTCAATATGCCCTTCACCAACATGCAGTGTTTCCTTGATTGAATTAGCTCTCACACCAATATTTGGGCCTAGAGCCTTTGCATTGAGGTTTATCTGAAAATGGCACTGGCGCTGAAGTTGTCTGTGAATGTGGAGTTGGTGGCATGTGAAACCCGCATGTGGAGCATTGGTTTGAGTGGGATGCTCTACCAGGTTCATTTCAGTCCTAGGCACTCAAAGGGCATTAAGCCTAGAGTGTGAAAACTGAGTTTCCTTGAGAGCTGCTTGGAAGCCTGATGGTGTGTGAAGTTAGTGAGCCAAATGGAGTTGTTCCCCCACAAGAACCACTCGGCTGATTCTTCTTCAATATGCGCTTCACCAACATGCAGTGTTTCCTTGATTGAATTAGCTCTCACACCAATATTTGCGTCTAGAGCATTTGCATTGAGAGCTATCTGAAAATGGCTTTGCCGCTGAAGTTGTCTGTGAATGTGGAGTTGGTGGCATGTGAAACCCGCCTGTTAAGCATTCGTTTGTGTGGGATGCTCTACCAGGTTCATTCCTAGATAATGCACTCAAAGGGCATTAAGCCTAGAGTGTGAAAACTGAGTTTCCTTGAGAGCTGCTTGGAAGCCTGATGGTGTGTGAAGTTAGTGAGCCAAATGGAGTTGTTCTCCCACAAGAACCACTCGGCTGATTCTTCTTCAATATGCGCTTCACCAACATGCAGTGTTTCCTTGATTGAATTAGCTCTCACACCAATATTTGCGCCTAGAGCCTTTGCATTGAGGGCTATCTGAAAATGGCTTTGGCGCTGAAGTTGTCTGTGAATGTGGAGTTGGTGGCATGTGAAACCCGCATGTGGAGCATTGGTTTGTGTGGGATGCTCTACCAGGTGCATTTCATTCCTAGGCACTCAAAGGGCATTAAGCCTAGAGTGTGAAAACTGAGTTTCCTTGAGAGCTGCTTGGAAGCCTGATGGTGTGTGAAGTTAGTGAGCCAAATGGAGTTGTTGTCCCACAAGAACCACTCGGCTGATCCTTCTTCAATATGCGCTTCACCAACATACAGTGTTTCCTTGATTGAATTAGCTCTCACACCAATATTTGCGTCTAGAGCCTTTGCATTGAGGGCTCTCTGAAAACGGCTGTGACGCTGAAGTTGCCTGTGAATGTGGAGTTGGTGGCATGTGAAACCCGCATGTGGAGCATTGGTTTGTGTGGGATGCTCTACCAGGTTCATTCCTACATAATACACTCAAAGGGCATTAAGCCTAGAGTGTGAAAACTGAGTTTCCTTGAGAGCTGCTTGGAAGCCTGATGGTGTGTGAAGTTAGTGAGCCAAATGGAGTTGTTCTCCCACAAGAACCACTCGGCTGATTCTTCTTCAATATGCGCTTCACCAACATGCAGTGTTTCCTTGATTGAATTAGCTCTCACACCAATATTTGCGTCTAGAGCCTTTGCATTGAGAGCTATCTGAAAATGGCTTTGGCGCTGAAGTTGTCTGTGAATGTGGAGTTGGTGGCATGTGAAACCCGCCTGTGGAACATTCTTTTCTGTGGGATGCTCTACCAGGTTCATTCCTACATAATGCACTCAAAGGGCATTAAGCATAGAGTGTGAAAACTGAGTTTCCTTGAGAGCTGCATGGAAGCCTGATGGTGTGTGAAGTTAGTGAGCCAAATGGAGGTGTTCTCTCACAAAAACCACTCGGCTGATTCTTCTTCAATATGCGCTTCACCAACATGCAGTGTTTCCTTGATTGAATTAGCTCTCACACCAATATTTGCGCCTAGAGCCTTTGTATTGAGGGCTATCTGAAAATGGCCCTGGCGCTGAAGTTGTCTGTGAATGTGGAGTTGGTGGCATGTGAAACCCGCATGTGGAGCATTGGTTTGTGTGGGATGCTCTACCAGGTGCATTTCATTCCTAGGCACTCAAAGGGCATTAAGCATAGAGTGTGAAAACTGAGTTTCCTTGAGAGCTGCTTGGAAGCCTGATGGTGTGTGAAGTTAGTGAGCCAAATGGAGTTGTTCTCCCACAAGAACCACTCGGCTGATTCTTCTTCAACATGCGCTTCACCAACATGCAGTGTTTCCTTGATTGAATTAGCTCTCACACCAATATTTGCGTCTAGAGCCTTTGCATTGAGGGCTACCTGAAAACGGCTTTGGCGCTGAAGTTGTCTGTGAATGTGGAGTTGGTGGTATGTGAAACCCGCCTGTGGAGCATTGGTTTGTGTGATAAGCTCACCAAGCTTCATTTCAGGCCTAGGCACTCAAAGGGCATTAAGCCTAGAGTGCGAAAACTGAGTTTCCTTGAGAGCTGCATGGAAGCCTGATGGTGTGTGAAGTTAGTGAGCCAAATGGAGTTGTTCTCCCACAAGAACCACTCGGCTGATTCTTCTTCAATATGCGCTTCACAAACATGCAGTGTTTCCTTGATTGAATTAGCTCTCACACCAATATTTGCACCTAGAGCCTTTGCATTGAGGGCTATCTGAAAATGGCTGTGGCGCTGAAGTTGTCTGTGAATGTGGAGTTGGTGGTATGTGAAACCCGCATGTGGAGCATTGGTTTGTGTGGGATGCTCTACCAGGTTCATTCCTACATAATGCATTCAAAGGGCATTAAGCCTAGAGTGTGAAAACTGAGTTTCCTTGAGAGCTGCTTGGAAGCCTGATGGTGTGTGAAGTTAGTGAGCCAAATGGAGTTGTTCTCCAACAAGAACCACTCGGCTGATCCTTCTTCAATATGCCCTTCACCAACATGCAGTGTTTCCTTGATTGAATTAGCTCTCACACCAATATTTGGGCCTAGAGCCTTTGCATTGAGGGCTATCTGAAAATGGCTTTGGCGCTGAAGTTGTCTGTGAATGTGGAGTTGGTGGCATGTGAAACCCGCATGTGGAGCATTGGTTTGAGTGGGATGCTCTACCAGGTTCATTTCAGTCCTAGGCACTCAAAGGGCATTAAGCCTAGAGTGTGAAAACTGAGTTTCCTTGAGAGCTGCTTGGAAGCCTGATGGTGTGTGAAGTTAGTGAGCCAAATGGAGTTGTTCCCCCACAAGAACCACTTGGCTGATTCTTCTTCAATATGCGCTTCACCAACATGCAGTGTTTCCTTGATTGAATTAGCTCTCACACCAATATTTGCACCTAGAGCCTTTGCATTGAGAGCTATCTGAAAATGGCTTTGGCGCTGAAGTTGTCTGTGAATGTGGTTTGGTGGCATGTGAAACCCGCCTGTGGAACATTCTTTTCTGTGGGATGCTCTACCAGGTTCATTCCTACATAATGCACTCAAAGGGCATTAAGCCTAGAGTGTGAAAACTGAGTTTCCTTGAGAGCTGCATGGAAGCCTGATGGTGTGTGAAGTTAGTGAGCCAAATGGAGTTGTTCTCCCACAAGAACCACTCGGCTGATTCTTCTTCAATATGCGCTTCACCAACATGCAGTGTTTCCTTGATTGAATTAGCTCTCACACCAATATTTGCGCCTAGAGCCTTTGTATTGAGGGCTATCTGAAAATGGCTGTGGCGCTGAAGTTGTCTGTGAATGTGGAGTTGGTGGCATGTGAAACCCACACGTGGAGCATTCGTTTGTGTGGGATGCTCTACCAGGTTCATTCCTAGATAATGCACTCAAAGGGCATTAAGCCTAGAGTGTGAAAACTGAGTTTCCTTGAGAGCTGCTTGGAAGCCTGATGGTGTGTGAAGTTAGTGAGCCAAATGGAGTTGTTCTCCCACAAGAACCACTCGGCTGATTCTTCTTCAATATGCGCTTCACCAACATGCAGTGTTTCCTTGATTGAATTAGCTCTCACACCAATATTTGCGCCTAGAGCCTTTGCATTGAGGGCTATCTGAAAATGGCTTTGGCGCTGAAGTTGTCTGTGAATGTGGAGTTGGTGGCATGTGAAACCCGCCTGTGGAACATTCTTTTCTGTGGGATGCTCTACCAGGTTCATTCCTACATAATGCACTCAAAGGGCATTAAGCATAGAGTGTGAAAACTGAGTTTCCTTGAGAGCTGCATGGAAGCCTGATGGTGTGTGAAGTTAGTGAGCCAAATGGAGGTGTTCTCTCACAAAAACCACTCGGCTGATTCTTCTTCAATATGCGCTTCACCAACATGCAGTGTTTCCTTGATTGAATTAGCTCTCACACCAATATTTGCGCCTAGAGCCTTTGTATTGAGGGCTATCTGAAAATGGCCCTGGCGCTGAAGTTGTCTGTGAATGTGGAGTTGGTGGCATGTGAAACCCGCATGTGGAGCATTGGTTTGTGTGGGATGCTCTACCAGGTTCATTCCTACATAATGCACTCAAAGGGCATTAAGCCTAGAGTGTGAAAACTGAGTTTCCTTGAGAGCTGCTTGGAAGCCTGATGGTGTGTGAAGTTAGTGAGCCAAATGGAGTTGTTCTCCCACAAGAACCACTCTGCTGATTCTTCTTCAACATGCGCTTCACCAACATGCAGTGTTTCCTTGATTGAATTAGCTCTCACACCAATATTTGCGTCTAGAGCCTTTGCATTGAGGGCTACCTGAAAACGGCTTTGGCGCTGAAGTT